>NC_057861.1:28682500-28777500 GCF_019393635.1 Dromiciops gliroides
CCTGGTTGCACAGTTCCCTAACTCTAGCTCACATTTTCTCACTTCAAAGCCAGTCTCTAGCAACCCCATACCTTCTGTGAGTCATTAATATTGTTATGCTATGATATAATGGAACATGATCCAATGTTCTAATATTGCCTGAATTATTTAGTATTTTTTTTCAGGGCAATGAGGGTTAAGTGACTTGCCCAGGGTCACACAGCTAGCAAATGTCCAGTGTCTGAAGCCGATGATTTAGTATTAAAAGACCAATGGTTCAGGGCAGCTAGGTGGCGCAGTGGATAGAGCACTGGCCCTGGAGTCAGGAGTACCTGAGTTCAAATCTGGTCTCAGATACTTGACACATACTGGCTGTGTGACTCTGGGCAAGTCACTTAACCCCAATTGCCTCACAAAAAACCCCAACCCAACAAAACCCCAAAACCCTAAAACCAAACCAAAACAAAAAAGACCAATGGCTCATTATTCAGAAGGTGGGATGGTTTAGTGGAAAGAGAGTCAAATTTGGGCTGCTGAACGCAGTGTCACAGGACCAGAGCTCAAACTGCATCTTGTTCCTGATTAACAAGCAACATGACCTTGGGCAAGTCATATTTCCTCATCTGTAGAAGGAGGGGGTTGGGCTAGATGGCCGTTGAGGTCTTATCTAGCTTAGATTCACCATCCTATAACTTTCACCCTACTTGTGTGACTTTCGATGAGGTTATGTCACAAGAGGCTTGGTTTCCAAAAGAACCAGGATGTTTAGCATGGAGAAGGGAAGACAGGGGGAATGTAAAAGCTGGATATCTGAAGAGGGTGAATGAATAAGAGGAATTTGGCTTATTCTCCTGGACTATAGGGAACAGACAGAACTCAGAGCAATGACTAGAAGTCCCAAAGTGGACGACTTATCCTTCCCCCCCCCCCCCCCCCCGCAATTAAAGTTGTCCCCAGGTGGAACGAGCCTTCTTGGGAGGTTTCATTGGAGATATTCAAGCAAAGGCTGGGTGACCAACGCCGGGTGTAAGGTACCATGTAGTGGGGATTCTTTCAGGTATATGGTAGACTCACTCAATGGCCACTGATATCCTTCTAAATATTGAAATTTTATGGGGGAAAAGTGTGTAAGTTTCAGTTTTCTCCTCTGTAAAATGGGAGGTTTGGGGGGAGTTGGGCCAGATGAGCTCTAAGGATTCTTCTAGTTCAAAATCCTATAAAAAAAAGTTAGGGGCAAGAATAAGCAAGCTGTTGTTGTTGGTCCAGTGACATCACGGGGAGATGTCTTGACTTGTGCTAGCGACACTTAGAGGGAAGAAATAAGCAGACAGATGCCTTAGTTATTGATGATGATGATGGGGGCTGAGCCATTCTTTCACCTGAGATATTCTGCCATTCTACATCAAACCAAACACATCCTTCATATTGCTGCTCAGATTCTAGCCTTGGACTTCCTGTCTCTCTGGCAAACCCCTCTCACTTAAGGATACAGCTTAGCTCAGCCAAGGACTCAGTTTCCTTTCCTATTTACTTTTTGCTTGTATTTGTTGTATTGTTGAGATCATGCCACATGAGTACTGGCAGAAGGAACCTATTAATGTTTGGTTTTTTTTGGTGGGGCAGTGAGGGTTAAGTGACTTGCCCAAGGTCACACAGCTAGTAAGTGTCAAGTATCTGAGGTCAGATTTGAACTCAGGTCCTGCTGAGTCCAGGGCCGGTGCTTTATCCACTGCGCCACCTAGCTGCCCCCAGAAGGAACCTATTTATAGGACCTGATGCTTCTTTTTTTTTTTTTTTAGTGAGGCAATTGGGGTTAAGTGACTTGCCCAGGGTCACACAGCTAGTAAGTGTTAAGTGTCTGAGGCCGGATTTGAACTCAGGTACTCCTGAATCCAGGGCCGGTGCTCTATCCACGACCTGATGCTTCTTAAGGAACCATAAGAGAGACCACAGCTCTGGAGGCAGAAGGGACATCATAGACCATCTCCTCTGAGCCCCTCCTTTAACAGAGGAGGAAACTGAGGCTCCCTAAGGTGAACGAACTTGGCCTCTGGGAGGTGGATTATTATTCCCATTTTATAGTTAGGGAAATGGAGGCACACAGAGGTTAAGTGTCTTGCTCAGGGTCATGCAGCTAGTAAGTTTCTGAAGCCAGACTGGAACTGGGGGTCTTCTTGACTCCAGGTTCTGTGCTCTATCCATTGAGCAACCTAGCTTCCTCTAAAATAACTGATCATTAACATTATGTCCTTGATACACGAATAGGTAAGGTGTTCTTTGAGCACCTATTGACATTTTGGCTGGGCATGGTTTTGGGTGGGGGGTCATCTTGTGCAATGAGAGAAGATAATTGAACAGGATATATTTTACCCATATCATTCAATGTCAGAGCTGGGAGGGGCCTTAGAACAGGGAATGTCAGGGCTGGGAGGGGCCAGTGATCTCCTCTTGTTTCCTCATTGGCATGGAGCTTTACCCACGTGGCTAACTCATCCCAGCCTCACTTTGTCCTGGAGATATGGGGGTCCTGAAAACATCTACTCACCATCATTCAGGCCACCATGGATCCCCATTGCCATGACTTCCTGTCTTTCAGTTCCATCAAGTGTTGTTTTTTTTTTTTTGTTTTGTTTTTTTTAGTGAGGCAATTGGGGTTAAGTGACTTGTCCAGGGTCACACAGCTAGTAAGTGTTAAGTGTCTGAGGCTGGATTTGAACCCAGGTACTCCTGATTCCAGGGCCGGTGCTCTATCCACTGCGCCACCTAGCTTGCTCTGTTTTTTTTTTTTTTAAACAGGGCTGTTATTCTCCCAGCCCCACCTCCCAGCCAAAAGAGAAGTGCACACCCAAGCATTATTATACAATTCTGTATTTTTAGTGGCTTGTTTACAGAACTTGTTCATTTTTAAAATTTTTAACAAAGTTCGTCAATCTCTCATAGAAACTTTTTTTTTCCGTACAGTACATGAGCCCAACGAAAGGTGTTCACAGGTCCACTAGCTTTGAGTACAACAGGATTTCCATGTTCGAAGACTATACTAAGTGCTTATTCCAATCCCGTTCCACTAAAGCTAAGACTAGCACTCTATGAAGAGCAGTTCGCGTGTATGCCTAGACCTCAATGTAGCGTTGGTTTCGACAGTAAAAATAGGTCCATTTCCATGGTTTGCTTGGTTCTGACGGGGCTATGGTTGTGAAACGAAGGTGGTCTCTCTATTCCAGGTTCATTCCTTTTTTTAAAATTGGTCACTGTTAACTACTGCCAGAATATAAAAATACCTTCATTTGGATAAAAATGTATACAGTGGAAAACTCTTCGATGCATAGCCTGGGTGTGTGGAAAGGTTAAGTTTCCCCGTCAGGGTTCACCTGGGCCATTTGGTACGGAGGTTATGCTTGGATGACCAAGGGGCCCAAGGCCAGACATGGTAGAATTGCGTTCTCTGGAACAACCTCAAGTCTTCTTGCATCCTCCCTGTGGCTTCCTGGTACTTCGACAGAGTTGTTTCCTACCCTCCCTCCCCAAACTCTCTAAGCCCCTCATCAGTCATATCTTTCTCTCTCGAAGGCAATCAACTTTCCCTGCCTCTGGCTGTCCTGACTTAACTTTGGATTCAACCAATGGATCAGACAGTCTTTTAATGGAGAGGTTAAAAAAAATTAAAAAGAAAATGTCAGTTCCACATGCCACCCATGTGGGGAAAACCCAAAAGAAACCTACAGAACCTGCCATAGCTAAGAAGTTGGATAACACTCAAGTGGAGATGTTGACTTTGATGGTTTTCGAGAGCCAGTACATTGGAAGGATCCAGGGAAAGGCTCTGTTGAGATCAGTTGTGGTTTATTTGCCCTTCCCCACTTGGGCTTGTGGTCTGAGACTCTGGCCTCTGAGATGAGGACATCAGGACAC
The DNA here is from genome assembly GCF_019393635.1 of Dromiciops gliroides. Lineage (NCBI taxonomy): Eukaryota > Metazoa > Chordata > Mammalia > Microbiotheria > Microbiotheriidae > Dromiciops > Dromiciops gliroides. The sequence continues at coordinate 28,686,389 of NC_057861.1, forward strand.
TGAGAGAGGGACCAATCCCATCCCACGCTCCATGTTCCCCGAATCCAGCTCTAGACCTATGGTATTTGGGTTTTGAATGCCGTCCAGCTACCTCAAAACAAGATAGAAGGTATGAAGGGGAGCCAGAGGTTTTCCATTTCTTTTCTCAGTCCAGCCCCAGGACTAGAAGGATGATGATGAGTTCAAAAGATGAGGAAGAAGAGGATGGTAATGGTAGTATTTCATCCCAGGAAAGGGTAGAGAATAACAGCGGCATCTTACCCTGGGTACGCCCCAACTCTCTTGGGGAAAATCTCCCAGGTGTCATAACTGGGATTCTGTATTTGTGGGCAAAAGACCTGCCTAGGCCAAGGATTTGTCAATCTCTCTGTGTTATCTCCCTACTCCCTGCCACCCTCCCCCCCTGGGCTGGATTCCAGTCTTCTCTCCAACCCCTTTGCCCCTTCTCCACCCGCACTCACACACAGGTCACTTTGGGGATTGGGAAATACATCTTGTCCGTGGACGGTGCTTGGCTTCTGTGGATTGCAGGTTTCTAACTAGAGGAAGTGTAAGGATTTTTTTTTTTAAATGTACCATGCTACATCTCGTTCAGGAAGGACTACTGCCGACATTTCTACAACATATACAACGGCACATGACATTCGGTGTTACAAGGGGTTTCAAAAAACATACCACCAGAACGAAATATATACTTGATGGTGTCAAGGTTTGCATTTAGAGTCTTTTGGGACTTTTTTTTTTCTGTTTTTTTTTTCAACAGTCTTGGAAAGGGCAGTAGTAATGCACTGTCTCACAGACAAATGTGGGGAAAATCCCCCGCGCTTCAGAAGTTACTCCATTTGGTCAGTCTCATAGTGCTTTGTGATGGCTTTGATTTTCTTTAATCTCATCCAGTGGCAAACTACAAGACTTCAGAGACCTCTGTCTCCGGACAACTGCTACATCGTCCTGACATAGCTCTCTTGAATATCAAAGCAGCTTAAACCGTTAATAAATTCGAAAGGATCCTTTATTAAAATAGCTAAAAGAGGTCTATAAATATTTTTTTCTTTCTAAAAGAGTTCTGAGTTTTCCCAGCGAGGATGGAATGGGGCCGAGCCCGCTGCCGCCTGCAGGGATTTTGGTCAGGGCTGAAGAGAAGGCCCGACTCTGAAACTTCCCACCCATCCCTTCAAAATTTCATGGAATTAAAAAAAAACCACCCCCACAAATCCCAGTCCGCAGGTAGGGTTTGATAGTTCGGCTCTGTCCCACCCCCTCCCCAGTGTTATCTTCCTCGGAGGGCGGGCCGTGCCGCCTGAAGGAGGGTGGGGAGTGGGCTCTGAGGCTCAGAACTCCCACTCCATGGCCTCCTCACGGTTGGCAGCCCTCTCTAGGCGGTGGATAATGTTGTTCAGGTTGACCATCTTCTCGTGCCGTCGCTGGGTGCTAGGGTTGGGCTTGGTGCCGGCGTGCAAGGCCCCCGCTGCCTCCGCTGAGGGGCTGGAGCTCGGCACTTTGGCAAGGGTGGCGCCGGGTGGGGAGGGAGAGATGGGGGCGGAGGAGGAGGGCACGGGTGACACGGACATCATGAGGCCCGGAGAGGAGGCGGCCGAGGGCGAGTTCAGGGACACCTCCAGGCTACATCGGGAGGACTCGGAGGTGGATTTAAAGCTGATGGGGTCAGGGTGGAGCCTCTCCCCATCCTCAATCTCTTGGGGCAGGTGAAGGAGGGGGCAGTCTGGGGTGGCGGGGGCCTGGTGCATGTTGCTACCATTCAGGAGGGACCCTGAGGTCCTCTTCTGGACCTCTTCTGTGCCCGTGGGCTCAGGCAGCTCTTCCTTGAGGCCGGGGCCCGGGGCCTGGCCCGTTTCTGCCTCCCCCGAGTCCTGCAGCCCCAAGCGCTCCTCTTCTTCCTCACCTTCCTCCTGCTCTTGCTTAATGACGATCAGGGTCTTGCCCTGGCCAGGGAGAGGAGTCCCCTGGAGTTCCAGCTCCTTCACCGCGGGTTTCTGGTCTTCGGCCTCAGAGTCTGGGCTCCGCGGGGTAGGGCCCTGGTGAGAGTTGCTGGCGGGTGGGAAGCTGGGGCAGCTGCTCTGTTCCAGGTCCGTGTCGTTGTCCTGGGTGCCCTCCACCAGCATCTCTCGACGCATCCTGGACCTGTGGCAGAAAGAGAAGGTCAGCAGGAGGCTGGGGAGCCAGAGCTGGCCTGGGGTCCCCGAGAGCCCTGAGGCTGGGTTATCCTGAGCAACAGAGCCAGAGGAGCTGATGCCATCCCTGCTTGAAGTCCAGTCCAGCATCAGGTTCTTCAGAAAACAGTCAATCTATTCTACTACAGTCAGTAAGCATAGGTTTTTGTTTGTTTGATTTTGCGGGGCAATGAGGGTTAAGTGACTTGCCCAGGGTCACACAGCTAGTAAGTGTCAAGTGTCTGAGGCCGGATTTGAACTCAGGTCCTCCTGAATCCAAGGCCAGTGTTTTATTCACTGCGCCACCTAGCTGCCCCCAGTAAGCATAGTTTTAAAAGCACCTACTATCTGGCCTTGGAGTCAGGAGGACCTGAGTTCAAATCCGGCCTCAGACACCTAACACTTACTTACCTAACACTTACTAGCTGTGTGACCCTGGGCAAGTCACTTAACCCCAATTGCCTCACCAAAACCAAAAACCAACCAAACAAACAAAAAAAGCACCTACTATGTTCCAGGCATTGTGCTAAGCTCTGGAGCTACAAAGGCAGGCAAAAACATGAATCCTGCCCTCAAAGAGCTCAGAATCTAATTTCATGATTCACACTGTAGAACAAGAGCATGTCCAAGCTGGGAGAGGCCTTATCATATCATATACCAGAGCAGGAAATGATCTCACCCGCTTCATTTTACAAGATAATAAACTCAGGCCCAGAGATGCAGGGACTTGCTGAGGGTCACTGTGAATCAGTGGCTGGGCTGGACCCCAGTCTCCCAATTCCCAGTTCAGGGCTCTCTCTACTGCCCCAAATACTATTATAAACTCCCCCAAAGGGGCTGACTGATTGAAACCGGCAGCCCAGACAGAGCTGGAGGCCATGAGCCAGGCCCATCCTCTGTCCACTCCTGCTCAGCTCCTTGGGGGATGGGCACTTGTTGTCCCCCCATCCAGTTGGGATTTGGTCAGGGTCTGCCAAGCCTTTTCATATCATTAGGAAGGACAGTATTCACCATCTAGGGAAAAGAAAATCCAAAGCACGTAGACAAGGGGGGAATTGAAAGAGGGCCGGACTTGGTATCAGCAAGAGCCGGGCCCAAATCCTGGCTGGGTCACTACTAGGAGGTGTGTGACCCGAGGCAGATCACTCCCATGAGAGGGCTGGGCCAGGGGTCTCTAAATTTCCTTTCACCCCAGGATTTGGATTATTCCCACCACCACTGGGGCAGAGAATTAAGAAGGTGCCCTAATAGTAGGACTGACCCCAAAGCCTTGGAGCCTTTGTGGGACCCTTTGTCCTTCACCCTGCGTCAGAAGGATCCCTTGGGGTGGAGAGCAAGAGTGGCTTGAGTGAACATTTTCTGAAATAACTCGAGAGGTTGGTTGTTTAAGACCCCCCAACCTATAACCCAAACCTCTTCATTGCCCAGGAAGGGTCAAGTAGTAACCATCGGGCCACTGGCCTAGGAACCAAAAAGTGATCTCTATTGGATGTATTTGATTTCTCAGAGGGACCTGTGCTAACTTCCATGCTTCCTACTCTTGCCCCTATTATTTATTTAGAAATTAGCAATCCCACCCCCCCAAAACCCAACCCCAAATCACTTGGCTCAGTAACAGAAGAAAAGGAATCTAGTTTTAAATTTTCACTTGACTCCCTCTACTCCATCCATTCTTCTATCTCATGGCCCGAATTGCCCCCTATTCCTTCCACCCCTTTACCTAGTTGCCCCCACTTCCATCCTTCACTCTCTCCCATGTATCCATCCCCCCAACCTAGACTTACCAACTCTATCTCATCCATCCCTCATGCCTTGTCCATAGACACCCCATCCTTCCACCCTCCTCGATCAGACACTACCTGTTTTCTCTATATTATCAATCAAACCCCCAACCCAGTCATACTGACCTTCTACCCCACTCTTCCCTCAAGACCTGACCACAACTCCCCCACTCCCTCCATCCTTCTGACCCTAGCCATTCCTCTTTATCTGAGCAGACATCCTCCCATTGCCCACACCCTCCTCATCAGATCCATTTCTCCATCCCCTGACCTATTTTCTCTATCCCCTTCATTTTTTTTTTTTTGGCCTGGCAATGAGGGTTAAGTGACTTGCCCAGGGTCACACAGCTAGTAAGTGTCAAGTGTCTGAGGCTGGATTTGAACTCAGGTCCTCCTGAATCCAGGGCCTGTGCTTTATCCACTGCGCTACCTAGCTGCCCCCTATCCCCTTAATTTTTGCTTCTCCTGACCCCACCGACCTCACCCTCCCCACCTCATCCATTCCTCCACCCACTTAACCCAAGCTGACTCCATCCCATTTACCCCTTCCTCCTAGGATTCCAACTGCTGTCCTTCCATACCTTCTTTGATCTCCTGACCTCAGTTATTTGCACTTTCTCCACCTTATTCCCCTATCGACCTGACCCAGACACCCCTGTTCCTCTGCTCTGTCCCATCCTTCTCTCCTCCTGACCACGGCTGTCTTCACTCTTCCCATATGGAACCTCTCAGGGCTGCTGTGACAATCAAAGGAGGTAAAATTTGCAAAGCACTTGGTGCAATACCTGGCGCATGGCACCTAGGATAGAGGAGGAGTGGATAGGGGGATGGGCCTGTAAATAACCAGACCTGGGTTCAAATCTGGATTCAGATACTATTTATTCCTCTACCCTCTGAACCCAGTTACCATCACTCTCCCCAGCCCATGTATTCCACCCCCTAACCTGCATGACCCCAGATGCCTTCGCTCTGATCTTTTTTTTTTTTAGTGAGGCAATCGGGGTTAAGTGACTTGCCCAGGGTCACACAGCTAGTAAGTGTCAAGTGTCTGAGGCCGGATTTGAACTCAGGTCCTCCTGAATCCAGGATCGGTGCTCTATCCACTGCACCACCTAGCTGCCCCCCTTCGCTCTGATTTTAACATTTATCTCTGTTTCCTGTTACCTTGCGTCACCTCCACTTACCCAGATCCCATCCATCCCCCTATCCGGATCTCAGCCACCTTTGTTCTCCAGACCCCGGCCTCCCCAGCTGCCCCGCCCCCTTCAGTGCCGGGATCCCCAAATCACCTGTAATTGTGGAACCAGTTGATAACGGTGTTGGTCTTGAGGTTGAGCTGGAAGGAGAGCAGCTCAATGGTCTGTTGGGATGGGTAGGGCTCCAGCTGGTAGGCCTTCTTCAGGGCCTCCTTTTCCTCTGGGGCCAGGACCACCCTCGGCTTCTTAATCTGCAGGAGGCTCAGGTCCTGGGGCTGAAGCCCGGGGCTGGGGCACTCGGAGCGTGTGATGGGCGATTCGCTGTCGGAGCCGGTGCTGATGAGCCCGTAGCGGCGTTTCAGGTAGGCTGGGGGAGAAGCCCAGGTGAGGCAGGCCCATCATGTACCCACCCCGATTCCCTAGCTCCACCTCCAGGGGCTCAGGAATATTAAGAACAAAAATCATGTTTCCTTCTTCCCTCCTCTCCATTTAGAATGGAAACTCTCCGAGGAAAAGGACTTTTGTTTTTGTCTGTGGATCACCTGTGCCTAGCATGTAGCAGGAGCTTAATAAAGGCCTGATTGATTTGGGGGACTGGATCTGTGATGTTCCTGATGAAGGGAACAGCCAAAGAAAAAACTCCCTCCAGCACAGCCACCTGGTCTGCTGAAGGAGCAGCCCGGGGCCCAGAAAAGTTAAGTGAGTTGTTCTGGTCACACAGCAGGGTCAGAAGCAGGGTCTGAACTCAGGCCTCCTAGATCCAGAGGCTGGCTTTCTGTTCACTGCCTCCCTCTGCCTCTCTTAGATTAGCTCATTACTATGGACACTGTTTCTTGAATTCAATCAGAACTGGGCTCAGAACTCAAAAGAGGAGAAGAGTGGGTGGATTTCACTTGGGAAAATGGACAGCACTCCTAATGACCTCAAGCTGTTCTCTGAAACAAGAGTCATCTTTTTAAAAATAACATTTTCACAGTCAGGCTGTGAGTCATGGAATACTGCAGTCTCTGAAGAAATTGTGAGTCTCCCAAAGGGCAAAGGAGGTACCCATGGTGTGCATAGGAGATGGCAGCAGGTATCTATCTGCCTATCTTTCTATCTATCCATCATCAATCTATCTATATTTATCCAGCCACCTCTCTCTATTTAATCATCTACATATCTTTCTATCAATTTATCAATGTATCTCTCTCTTTATTCAATCACTTATCATCTACCTACCATCAGTCAATGTATTGATCCAATCATCTATCCACTATCAATGTATCTATCTCTCTATCCAATCATCTATTATCTATCTTTCTATCCATCATCAGTGTATCTACCCATCCCCTTAGGGAGCTGTCTGGGTCACAGAGAAAGTCCTGCGACTTGCCCAGACAGGATGGGTCAGAGGCAAGAACTAGAAAGTAGGCCTTTCTGTGCCCGAAGACTAGCTTTCTATTCACTGAACCACTCTGCTTTTCCAGAGGTATAACCAAGAGGATAAATTCCCAGAAAGGGAAGCATGATGCAGGGAAGTGTCATGAAGTGTAAGGGAGGTCTGGCTGACGTGGAAGAGCCTTTCCTTCTACCCTGGAAACCTCTGAATATGAAAAGACATTTACCATTGAGCAGGGTCTCTTAATCTGGGGTCCCCTAGGTTTCAGGAGGTCTGTGAACTTGGGTGGAGAACAAGATTACATCTTTATTTTCATTTACCAGTTACTGAATTTCCATCTTACTTAGCATCTCCATCCGTTAAAAATGAAGGTAACAGGCTATTCTTCTGAAAAGGGACCTATGGGCTTCAGTGGAATGTCAGAGGGGTTCATGACACAAACCCTGGCTTGTGGGATGACCTGACACACCCCCCTCCCATGCCCTGCCCGGTTCTTTGGGTCACAGATCTAGAATTTGAAAGGATCATGGTGACTTTCTATCCCCAATTCCTTCACTTTACAGAGGACAAAACTGAGGCCTAGAAAGCTGAAATGATTTTCCCAGGGTCACACAGGAAGTATGTGGTAGAGCAGTGATTCGAACTCAGGTCCGGTTCAGGGGCCTGGGTACCAAGGAAGGTGTTTATGAAACAGAGAACTATAATACAGCCTATTTCTATACGTTCATTATTGACATCGGTTATTCTTATTGTCAGAACCCAGGCCTACTGACTTGATTTGATTCTCAGGAGGGGAAAGTGAAGCCCGGAGAAGATAATGTCTGGCCCAGGATCCTTCTGTCCTGTCCTGCTGCCCGAGTCTCACCTTTCTTTTCCATCTTCTTCATGTCCCGGAGTTTCTCCACATTGTGAGGGTCATTCAGCCAGAGCTGCATCCTCACAAAGGGCTCCCTGCCTTTCAGGCTTAGCTTGTGCCACGGTTTGGGACGGGACAGGAGGTCCGACACCGAGCCCTGTGTCAAGCCCAGGATGCTCTCGCCAAAGAGCCGCTGACCTAGGGGTGGGAAGGGAGGACTCCATCAGGGTCCTGGGAGTCCATATTTCAGGCCCTCACCCTCATCACCAGAGTTAATGAGGATAGAAGCCTCTTTTATAAATAAACAAGCAAACGAATGAACGAATGACATTTTTAACTCTCTAAGGTTTGCAAAGCTCCCCATCTTTTAAACCTCTCTCCTGTGGGCAGGCAGGGCAAGTGACTGGCCCAGGCTTACACAGCTCAGATGGAGAGTCAGGACTGGAATTCAGACATCTCACAGTCTCCCAGGGCTTTTCTCTCCTCTGCTCTTTGCTGCTTCTGCCTTTCAGCCAATGAAGGTCAGAGCTGGGACTCACTCCATCAATCAATCAACAGGCATTTATCAAGAGCATTTAATGCCCTGGATTCCCATTCTCTTGACTCCAAGTCCAGAAAGATTGGAATGCCTTCTCAATGCCCCAGTCTTGATTTGGGCTGGCCTGACACCCGGAAGGCAGGAACAGGCAGCATGGCAAAATGCAAGCAGCATTGGGTTTGGAGTCAGAGGGATTGGGTTTGAATCCTGCTCCTGCCATTTATGCTCTGTGTGACCTTGGGCCAGTCACCTCTTGGGGCCTTTGTTCCCTCATCATTGAGGGTTGGTCTGTATGGTGTCTGAGGTTCCTTTGGCTACAGAGCATTGATCCTAAGTCAAGGCAAAAAACATTGAGTACTTACTATGTGCCAAGGGCTGGGAACACACATGTACACACACCTACAACACATATACCCACAACAGACATGTGATATATATGTATACACACATTACACACAAGTAATACATATACATACAGGCACACACTCTATAAATACACAATTGTTGAGTCATTTTTCAGTCATGTCTAACTCTTCCTGACCCCATTTGCGGTTTTCTTAGCAAAGATACTGGAGCGCTTTGCCATTTCCTTCTCCAGCTCATTTTACAGATAAGGAAACTGAGGCAAACAGGGTTAAGTGACTTGCCCAGGGTCACACAGCTGGTGAGTGTCTGAGGCTGGATTTGAACTCAGGTGTTTCTGACTCCAGGCTCAGTGCTCTATACACTGTACCATCTAGCTGCCCTACATACACAACACACACATAATACATATACATGCAGGCACACACATACATACAATACACAATACACACAATTCTACATGTCACTTAAGATATCAGGCCCCTAGTTTTCTCATCTGTAAAATGGGAGGGTTGGACAGGATGCCTGGTACCCCGAGGGGATGCATCCTGAAGACCAGGGGGCAGGTGGATGGACATAGCTGTCCCTGTCTGGTCAGGGAACTACTGGCCTTCGGGACTTGGCTCACGCTGCCCCCTCCTCTCCCGTACCTAGGTTATTGTCTGTCAGCACCTCCTTGACCTTCTTGGTGATGGAGTAGGTGTCCAGCTCGGGGGACATGGCTACGATCTCCTGAATCCCTCCAGGGGCCGGGTTGCTGGCATACACCTTCCCGCTCAGTGAGGAGCTGGAGCGGCCTTCCGGCTGCTGGTTCTCCTTGCTGCTCTCCAGGGTGAGGCTCAAGGGCTCCTGGGAGGTCTTCTCGGGTTCCCCCGGGCTGGGCGGCGGGGACGGCGTGGACCGGGCTTCTCCTGGACTCGCTGTCATGGGGCCCAGGGAGAGAGCGGGAGAGAGGGGCAGGGAAGGAAGTGAGCAAATGAAGAATTTATTGAGAGCTTACCGTGTGCCAGGTGCTGGGCACACAGACAGGAAAGTCACATGGCCCCTGCTCGCAAGGGGGGGCGGGGCACACCTAGGGAAGGAAGGCAGCTGGAAAAGTCCCATGGTCCTTAGGGTCAGTGGAAGAAGTGTGTGTGTGGGGGGGAGAGACAGAGAGAGAGAGATAGAGAGAGGGAAGGAGAGACAGAGAGACAGAGACAGAAACAAAGACAGAGACAGAGAGACAGAAACAGAGACAGAGAAACAGACAGAGATGGGGTTGAGGAGAGACATCACTAGGATTTAATCTATAAAGTTAAATGAATGGTTTCAAAATTTGCAAAGGGAGGATTTCCTTTGGGGCAGTGGAAAGCTTACAAAGCCCTGGGTTCAAATTCATCTTTGACATGATCTTGGGCAAGTCACTAACTCCCTGAGTCTGCATTCCCTGAAAAACGTGCGTTTGGATGATACAGGCTCAGAGATCTCTCCTAGGAGAGATCCAGGAGCCTGGGTCCACTCATAATGGGTGTAATCTTTTTTTTTTTTAAAACCTGTGTAATCTTGGGCACAGCCTTTCTCTTCTCTGGGCCTCAGTTTACTAATTTGTAAAATGTGGAGGCTGGGCTAGTCAGAAGTTCTTGACCTGGGGTCTATGAACCTGTTTTTAAAATGTTTTTTCATTACTGGTTTTTTGTTTTGTTTTGTTTTGTTTTTGCGCGGGGCAATGGGGGTTAAGTGACTTGCCCAGGGTCACACAGCTAGTAAGTGTCAAGTGTCTGAGGCCGGATTTGAACTCAGGTACTCCTGAATCCAGGGCCGGTGCTTTGTCTACTGTGCCACCTAGCCGCCCCTCATTACTGTATTTTTAATAGATTTCATTTCCTTTGTAACCTCATGTACTTTATTTTATGTCTTTAAAAACATAATTTTGATAAGGGGTTCATAGGCACCAGGAGACTACCGAAGGGGTCTGTAGTTCTTCTTCTTCTTCTTCTTCTTTTGCAGGGCAATGAGGGTTAAGTGACTTGCCCAGGGTCACACAGCTAGTGTCAAGTGTACGAGGCCGAATTTGAACTCAGGTCCTCCTGAATCCAGGGCCGGTGCTTTATCCACTGCACCACCTAGCTGCCCCCACCATAGTTCTAAAGAAGTTAAGAACCCTTGGGATAGATGATGTAAGATTTCTCCTGAGATTAATAATAAATAATAATTACTAGGGATAGCTATGTGATGCAACAGATAAAGCACTGAGCCTGGAGTCAGGAGGATCTGAGTTCAAATTCAGCCTCAGACACTGATTAGCTTGTGACCCCAGGCAAGTCACTTAACCCTGTTTGCCTCAGTTTCCTCATCTGTCAAATGCACTGGAGAAGGAAATAGCAAACCCCTTTCTTTGCCAAGAAAACCCCAAATGGGATCAAAGAGAGTCAGACATGGCTGGAATGATTCAATAATAACATATATCCACTGAGTCTGGAAAGATGGGTTGGGGCCAGATTACAAAGGGCTTTAACCGAGAGGTAATAGGGAGCCACAGAAGGTGTAGGATGGACTAGAGGGGAGGGAGGCTTGAGACAGGGAGACAAAGAGGAGGCTGTTGAACCAACCTAGGTGAGAGGGGAGGAAGGGACGTGAACGGAGATGGGAGAGGAGATGAGGGGTAAGATGGGAAAGGCACTGGAGAGGTAGAAGCTGTCAGTAAGACTTGGCAGCTGGTTGGATATTGGGATGGGGAAGAGGAAGAAGCAGAGAATATGGCCAAGATGGTGACTCTGGGATGCTGAAGGATGATGACACCTTCTTCAGAAATAGGAAAGTCTGGGAGACGAGGGTTTGGGGAAAAGAGAATGAGTTCAGGTTTGGGCATGTTGAGTTTGGCATGTCTCCTAGTTGTCCAGTTTGTTGGTTTTGGGTTGTTTTTTTTTTGGGGGGGTTCTTTTTGTTTTGTTTTGGTGGGGCAATGAGGGTTAAGTGACTTGCCCAGGGTCACCACAGCTAGTAAGTGTCAAGTGTCTAAGGCCATATTTGAACTCAGGTCCTCCTGAATCCAGGGCCGGTGCTTTATCCACTGTGCTACCTAGCTGCCCCTAGATGTCCAGTTCGAATTACTAGGTAATTGGTGATGTGGGGCTGAAGATGAGGGAAAAGACTAGGGCTGGATATTGAAATCTGGGAGTAACATGCAAGGAGATAATGGTTAGACCCATGGGAGCTGATGAGGAGAAAGAGAGAGAGAGAGACAGAGAGACAGAGAGACAGAGACAGACAGAGACACAGAGAGAGAGACAGAGAGAGACAGAGACAGAGAGAGACAGAGACAGAGAGAGACAGAGACAGAGAGACAGAGACAGAGAGAGACAGAGATAGAGAGACAGAGAGAGACAGAGAGAAGGGGAGGAAAGGAGAAAAGGGGAGGGGGAGACAGACCAACAGAGACAAAACCAGAGAGAGATGGAGAGAGAAGAGATGGAAGAGGACCTAGGAAATAGTCACAGTTAGGGGGTGTCACCTGATTGATGAGCCACCAGATACTGGGAAGGAGTAGTTGAACACTTAGGAGGAAAATGAGGAGAGAGAGCAGTGTCATGCACGCCAGGAGAGGAGAGACCACCCTGGAGCCAAGGGGGGTCAGCAGTGTCAAACGCAGCACAGGGGATAAGAAAAGACCCACTGCATTTGGCAAGTAAGAGATCATTGAAAAAAAGAGATCAATGGTCAGTTTGGAGAGAGCAGTTTCAGTGGAGTGATAAGGTTGGGGGTCATGCTGCAAAGGGCTGAGGACCGATTTGTTATGGGCCCAGAGCACCCCTGAAGTTCTCTGGGGGGCACATCAAAGAACCTTCTCCTTGAGAAACTAATCCAAAGGACAGACACACCTAAAGAGATAAGTGGAACCAGATTGGACTGAGCTAGCTTTGGGACCTCCACCTTCATTCATTATTTTTATTATTTTTTATCCTTTGAAAATTTTTAATGGAGCGACAAATATTTATTAAGCATCTACCATACCCCAGGTACAAAGCATCCACCCAAATACACAAGAATCCTACTGGGGGACTTCAGGATGTCCAAAGATATGCGAATGTAAGCTATAGACAAAATGAATGCAAAGTCATTTGGGGAGTGGGGAGTGGGGCCCTCAGAATGGGTGGGATGAGGAAAGAGCTCTTGAAGGAGATGAGCTTGGGAACGAAGGGGTGTTCCAGGAGAAGCAACAACCCTTCTCTTCTTATAGATGAGGAAAGAGTTGCCGAGAGGTTGTCACCTGCCCATAGTGATGCAGGTAGTATGTGTTGGAGGTGAGATTTGAACTCGGGTCCTTTGACTCTGACGCTAGCTCTCTCCCATCAGATTGTCAGCAATGAAAGTTTTTTTTGGGGGGGGGGGTTGCCTCCCCTGAGGTCCCCAGAGGCCTGGAGCTGTGGGCTGAGAAGTGCCACACTCTCCCCAACGGAAAAAAAAAACAAACAGAAACCCCCAAACAAAAGACAGCCTTTTCAAACTAATTCCCCCAGAGGAGAGTGTGACAGCCACAGAAAGAAAACCAGATAATTAACATAAAAAGACCAGAGCGATTTCCATATTCCAGGCAGAACGCCAGCCCTGTCTGATGAGCTGACTTTCAGGACCACTTTTGACAAAACGTTGGAGAGATCTGGAGGACAGCCTTATCTTGTAGAACATACTCATTAAAGGGCCAGGAAGTAAGTCGACAGTGTCACCGCGGTGTGCTGGGAAAGATGTAGGGGACAGGCTGTGGAGAAATGGCAGGAGATGCCTCCTCGGATTAACGGGGAGATGTTGTGGGTTTGATCAAATCTGAGGGGAAGAGGAGAAGAAAAAAGGGTGGAGGAGGGGGAGAAGATGGAGAAATAGGAGAGAAGGTGAGTGAGAGAGATGCAGAGAGACAGAGCAAGGCAGAGAGAAAGAGAGCAGACATGCAAATAGAGACAGAGGAGAGAAAAAGAGAGAAATCTAGGTAAAGAAAGAGGGGAGAAGAGGGACTAAGAGACAGAGGGAGAGAGAAAAGAGAGGGAGAGAAGAGATAAAGAGAGAAATCTAGGTAAAGAGAGGGAAGAAGAGGGACTAAGAGAGAGAGAGAGAGAGAGAGAGAGAGAGAGAGAGAGAGAGAGAGAGAGAGAGAGAGAGAGAGGGAGAGGAGAGGACGACAGACAGACCGAGTGAGACTGAGGGAGATTTACTCTTCTGCTTAAGATTCGGAGAAGACAATACAGAAGTGTCTGGAATATTTATTATGCACAATGTGGGCATTCCTAATGAGGCGAGTTAATTAAAATAAGAGATGTGACAAAGGGTTCCTTGCAAGTGGAAGGAGCTGGATGCTTAGTTAATAGTCCTTCTCGCTCCCCCCACATCCGGTACGCCACGGGGTGGGGGTGGGGGGTGGCCCCCTCCTCCGCCTGCTGCAGAGTCTTCCCCATTTCCTTGGACAACTGGCCCCTCTGGAGAGGCCTGCTAGGTGATGTGGGGTACAGCTCGAAGTCGGGGGAGATCCAGAGGATGAAGTGAGAGAGGGGAGTCCCAGGATGGATCAGGGGGACCAGAGAGGGGGCTCTACTCTCCATTAGGGATGGGGTGGCATAGGATAGTCCCAGAGGGGATGTCATTTGGAGTGATCCTGAAATATTAGCAACAGGTGACAAATGTGGATCCAATCATAGGCCCGTACACCAGTCTTGTGCCCCATCCCTTTGCCTTGAGGCTAACCCGTCAGGCCAGCTGGGGATTTATCTATCTTCATTCAAAGCTTCAAGGAAGGAGAAATCCCCCCTGCCCCTGGAGCTGTGGGGACCCCAGCTGTGAAGCGCTCTTTAAGGAAATGGCCCTTCTGCTGAGCTTCACATCTGGAACGCAGCCAAACGCTCCAGGGCCTGGGCATGCAGCTGCACGAGGCTGGTGCCAGTTTGGGGCATTGTCTGGGACTCACTGGGTCCCCACAGGCTTCCTGAGTGCTTTGCTTGATGTAGGCTCTGCTGGCTGGCAACATCTGCTCTTAGCAAATGCTTTTAGAATGTCAAGGTCAAGAGAAGGCAGAACTAGATTCTCTGATGCAACAGCTCACTACCTGTGCGACCCAGGGCAAGTCCCTTCCCCCCTCTTAGAGGCCTCAGTTTCTCCATCTGTAAAATGAGGGGAATCAAACTGGAATAGCTAGAAAGTCCCTTCCAGCTAGGTGATGCAGTGTAAAGAGCGCTGGACCTGGAGGCAGGAAGACCTGAGTTCAAATCCAGCTTCTGGCACTTATTAGCTGTGTGACCCTGGGCAAGTCACTTCACTTCTGTCTGCCTTGTCTTCCTCAGCTACAAAATAGAGGTGATAGTAACAACACCTCTCAGGATCGTTGAGGGGAGAAAAATGAGATAACAGTTGCTAAAAGTGTCTTGCCAACCTTAAAGTGCTATTATTATTAGTATTAATTTCTATAAACCTATGAATCCTAGTCTCCTTTTGGTGCAGTGAGGGTTAAGTGACTCACCTAGGGTCACACAGCTAGTTAGTGTCAAGTATCTGAGACCACATTTGAACTCAGGTCCTTGCGAATCCAGGGCTGGTGCTTTATCCACTGCGCCACCTAGCTGCCCCATAGTCTCTTGAACCCTCAGCTACTTTTCAGATAAGCTTCTGACCTCCAATCATAATTCTCTTCTTTGCACATGGTAAATTGATTTCTTAAACTTCAATGTAAGACTCTTGACATTTATTCTCCTTAAATTTCATTTTAGACTCCGCCCCAAGCTCCACCTTGTCTATATCTTTGTGTGTGTGTGTGTGTGTGTGTGTGTGTGTGTGTGTGTGTGTGTGTGTGTGTGTGTGAGGCAACTGGGGGTTAAGTGACTTGCCCAGGGTCACACAGCTAGTAAGTGTTAAGTGTCTGAGGCTGGATTTGAACTCAGGTCCTCCTGATATCAGGGCTGGTGCTCTTTTCACTGCGCCACCTAGCTGCCCCTATCTATATCTTTTTGAATCCCAATTCATTCAGTACATTAACTTTCCTTCTTAGTTCTGTGGCTTCTGCACAGTTCAGGAACATGCTGATCTATACCTTTGTCTAAGGCACTGGTACTTGTGTCTAGGGGGCATCTCCGTGTGTGTGTGGTGTGTGTGTGTGTGTGTGTGTGTGTGTGTGTGTGTGTGTGTGTGTGTGTGGGTCTACAGCTGTGATTTTTGATCAGTGTGGGAAACACCAGGCTTGCTACTCCCCTCCAGGGATAGAGATCAGTCTTTTCTCCTATCTCTGCATCTTTCTTCTTAACATTTTCCCTCCCACCTTAAGAATATCTTTCTTGTCTATCCAAACCTCACACCTTTTGAGTCCTCCACCTCTCTGAAGACTTCTCCACAGGAATAACAGTAATATCTCCCATTTATCAACTATGGGAGGCAGGTTGTGTGAATATCATTTTATAGATAAGGAAACTGAGGCTTAGAGAAATAATAGGATTTACTTTTGAAATTTAAAGAATGGGGGCAGCTAGGTGGCACAGTGGCCCTGGATTCAGGAGGACCTGAGTTCAAATCCAACCTCAGACATTTGACACTTACTAGCTGTGGGACCCTGGGCAAGTCACTTAATCCCAATTGCCTCACCCCCCCCCCCAAAAAAAAAAATTAAAGAATAGGATTTAATTTTAATTTAATAGGATTTAAGGATTTAAATAATAGGTTTAGAGATAGAAGGGACCTTAGTACTTAATGGGTCTAGCCCCTTCATTTTATGGATTAAGAAACTGAGGCAAACAGGGTAAAGTGACTTGCCCAGGGTCACACAGCTTGTATATATCTGAGGCTGGATTTGAACTCTGGTCTTTCCTAACTCCAGGCCTGGTACTTAATCTACTGTGCCACCTAGCTATCCCATTAAAAAATGGGGACGATGATGTTGCTCAGTCATGTCTGACTGTTTGTGACCCTATTCGGGTTTTTCTTGATACTGTAAAGTTGATAATCCATTGAGCTTCACAAGTATAAGATGGGGTGATAGTAGCTCATCTGAAAAAAACATCTGAGGGTAGTTTTCCGTGTGGACTGCAAGTATGGCATGACTCAGCTCTGTCATGAAACCAAGAGAACTAATGCAATTTTAAACTAAACTGGGCAGCTAGGTGGTGCAGTGGATATGGATTCAGGAGGACCTGAGTTCAAATCCGGCCTCAGACACTTAACACTTACTAGCTGTGTGACCCTGGGCAAGTCACTTAACCCCAAGTGCCTCACCCCCCCAAAATATTAAACTAAACTGCATTCATTATAGGAGCTAGTGTCGGGGACTAGGGTGGTGATAGACCCATGGTCCTCTGTATTGGTCTGGTCATATCTGGATGGAGTTCTGAGTTCTGTCCTGGGGACCAAATTTTAGGAAGGACATTGATAATTTGCAGAATGTCCAGGAAGGGGTCTTCTTTTGCCTCTTTTTGTACCCCTAGAGCTTAGCACAATGACTGGATACATTTGTTGTTGTTCAGTCATTAAGAGCTGTGTCTTGGGGCAGCTAGATGGCGCAGTGGATAGAGCACTGGCCCTGGAGTCAGGAGTACCTGAGTTCAAATCCGGCCTCTCAGACACTTAACACTTACTAGCTGTGTGACCCTGGGCAAGTCACTTAACCTCAATTGCCTCACTAAAAAAAGAAAAAAGGAAAAAAAAAAAAGAGTTGTGTCTTCCTGACTCTAGCTCTATGGCACCACCTAGCTGCTTCTCCTTATTATAGTCAGTCCTAAATTCCAGCTAATCAAGACTTTTTGGAATTCATCTCTCATCCAGTGCATTGATTTTCCCCACCAGCTTTGGGTCCTATGCACATCTGGTAAGCATAACATTCATGCCTTTGTTCACGTGGTTGGTACCTGTGTCTAGGTGTCATCTCCCAGTTTTTGGGTCTAGACCTGTGATTTGATCAATGTAGGGAATTCCAGGTATGAAAACTCCCTCCAGTGAGTAGGGAGTCAGCAACTTCTCTGTAACCCATAGGATTAGAGAGCTGGAGGTAGACAAGTTAAATGATTTGCCTGGCTAGGGTTAGCCAGAACTCAGTTCTTCCTGGCTCCAAAGTCAGCCTTTTATTCACTTGTCTCCTCTATCAGACTACAATGTAAGCTCCTTGAGGGAAGGAACCATATCCTATGCTTTGTGGTATCACCCACTATACCTAGGAAATAGGTGGTACTCATTAAACGTGGCACACCTGGGGCAGCTAGTAGTCAGGAAGACCTGAGTTCAAATTGGGCCTCAGACACTGACTAACTGTGTGGCCCTGGGCAAGTCACTTCGCCCTGTTTGCCTCAGTTTCCTCATCTGTCAAATGAGCTGGAGAAGGAAATAGCCAACTACTCCAGCATCTCTGCCAAGAAAACCCCAAATGGGGTCACAGAGAGTTGTGCATGACTAAAAATGAATGAACAGCAACAAAAGGTGGCACAATGGGTAGAACACTGGACCTGGAGTCAGGAAGACCTGAGTTCAAATCCCAGCCTCAGAGACTTCCTACCTGTGTAATTCTGGGCAAATCACTTAATCCCTTTCAGCCTCAGTTTACTCATCTGTGAAATGAGGATTACAATAATACCTACTTCTCATGGTGGTTGTGGGGGAGAAAATTAGGTCATATATGTAAAGTGCTATTCAAACCTTAAATCTCTTAGAATTATATTATGATGCCATCTATTATTAAATATATATTGATTGGAGTTATTGGTCTCCTTTCCTGTCTCTCAGCAAATGAAAGATCCTTAAGGAAGTGTCTACACTGTCCAAGCTGATCTACATCTATAAGGCAGTGTTATAGGGCAGTGATATATACCCGTGGGACAAATATCAAAGTCTTCAGACCTGATGCAAACTGACCTCACATTTCTAGATACTTTGTGATTCCTTATTTTAAAGGGCAAATTTGGGACTCTCATATCTATTTCCCTCTTACACCAAAGTGCTGGATGTTTTATGTAGGAATGGTCCAGTTGTACTACTTTATTATTATTATTATTATTATTATTATTATTATTTGCGGGGCAATGAGGGTTAAGTGACTTGCCCAGGGTCACACAGCTAGTAAGTGTCAAGTGTCTGAGGCCAGATTTGAACTCAGGTCCTCCTGAATCCAGGGCCAGTGCTTTATCCACTGTGCCACCTAGCTGCCCACTGCCCTATTTTTAGTAGGCCATACTGAATACACGTCTATCTCTATTGTTGTTTGTTCCCCAAGAGGACCGTGACATTGGGGTGATGTCATGACTTGCTGTGAACTGGATTTAAGCGAGGGAGGGCTGTGCAAGGTCACCAACCTCACTCTCCTCCAGAGCCATGTGGAGATGGCCCCGGATGTTTGAGGCAATTGGGGTTAAGTGACTTGCCCAGGGTCACACAACTAGTGTCCAAGGCTAGATTTGAACTCACATCTTTCCAACTCCAGAGCCAGTGCTCTGGGGCTAGCTGCCCCTGTTCATTTCTAAGTCAATTGATAAATCTCTCCATTCACTCTTCAGTTCTGGGCTGTGTTGCCTCTCAGGCTCCACATATGTCCTCCTTCTACTTCCTTTGCTTTCCCTTTTGGCCAAGGGCAACACATCTCCTACTGTCCTCTGTGGGGTCCTGGGTTGTTCATCCCTGAGCATGGGCTCCTACTTTAGGAAGGAGTATGTAAGATGATGCCCTACTGAGACAGAATTTGGCCTCAGTTCCCAGGCTTCCCATCATTGGAAGGACATAGATAAGCCGACGGGGCATCAGAGGATGGAATCCTAAGAAGAGACCTGGGGACTGCTTCAAGAAAATGGGGGGCTACTTCAACTGGGGAAGAGATGATCGGGGGCGAGGGGGGCATGCCAACTGTTGGCCAGAATCTGAGGGACTGTCACAAAGCAGAGGGATTTGATTTGTCCTGCCTGTCCGTGAGAGGACAGACCTGGAACAATGCACTGGTCGAAGCTGCCCAAAGAGGCAGATTTCAGCTCGACCTAAGGGAGAGCTGTCCAGCAATCTGATCTCTCATTCTTTGACCCATGTCTTCCTGTAGAGGGCAGTGTGGTGCAGCAAAAAAATTAATCCAGACAGTTGGGAAGACTAGTTGGAGTCCCATTTTTGAGTGGTATAAGATCACTGCGCCGTCTTTGCCTAGTTCTGTTTCCCCACTGGTAAAATGAAGCGGGTTGGACTACATGGCCAAAAGCCAGGGTTCTGAGTCTTTTGAGAATCATGGGCTCCTTTGGCAACCTGGTGAAGCCTAGGGACCCCTCCTCAGAATAACATCTTGATTTTTATTTTAAAAGCAGAGAGCAGCTAGGTGGCACAGTGGATAGAGCACAGGACCTGAGTTCAAATCCAGCTCAGACACTTGACACTTACTAGCTGTGTGACCCTGGGCAAGTCGACTTAACCCCAACTGCCTCAACAAAATTAACAAAATTAAAAATTAAAAGCAGAGAGACTTTTTCTTCTTTCCCCTCCAAAGTCCCAAGTTCTCTCCCTGTCCCTCCCAACCTCCCCCACTCAGGAGGAAGGCAAAACCTTCAAACCTAACAATACCTCTAGTCATGGAAAATGAATGCAGGTATTAGCCATGTTGGAATAATGTTTTTAAATGCATAAAATAAACACATGGGATGCCAAGGGTATCCAACTTATATTGAAACAGCAATCAGAATATTAAAAAAATAAAAATAAAAAGTTCACAGACCAGGACAGCTAGGTGGCACAGGTTGATAGAGCACCCCTCTGGAGGCAGGAGGACCTGAGTTCAAAAGTCTGACCTCAGAACTTAACACTACTAGCTGTGTGACCCTGGGCAAGTCACTTAACCCAATTGCCTCACACACCACACACACAAGCAGTTCAGCAGACTCCAGAGTGAAGAACCTGTAAGGTCTCAATCAAGAATCTAGGGTCTGCTGGTCAGTATTTCTTTCGTCGTAAAATGAGGGGGTTGGACTAGCAGGCTCCTGCAGGCCCTTTTTTAGGGTCCTCTCCTTTGGATTCTTCCTCTGTTTTTCTCCCATTGGTTGTCCCCCATCTCTGCTCTCCTTTTGTTTTGGTTTTGGATACTTTGTCTCAGCACAGTGGATAAGAGTGCCTGGTTTGGAAGTCAAAGAAGACCTGAGTTCAAATCCTGGCCTCAGAGATTTACTAAGTGTGTGAGACTGGGCAAGACAACTTTACCCAACCATGAAATGGGGATCATAGCACCTACCTCTCAGGGATGTTTCGAGGACAGAATGACAAGATATGGAGAATGCTGAGCAAACTTTAAAGTGCTCTGTGTTGGCTATTATTATTATTATTGTTATTATCTCTGACAGCTACAGAATCATGGAATTTCAGAGTTGGAAGAGACTGCAGGGGTCATTTAGTTCAGTCCATGACTGAGTCTTAGGGTGGCTGGGTGGCACAGTGGATAGAGCACTGGGTCTGGAGAGTCAGGAAGACCTGCATTCAAATCTAGCCCCAGACACATATTAGCTATGTGATCCTGGGCAACTCACTTAACCTTGTTTGCCTCAGTTTCCTCATCTGTGAAATGAGCTGGAGAAGGAAATGGCAAACCCCTCTAGGATCTCTGGCCAAGAACCCCCAAATGGGGTCGAGGAAGAACTGAATGATTGAAAAATGAGTCAACAACGATTGAGCTACAAAAACCCCTCTAAAGTGGGGTATCCAAGCTCTCTTTCCTTAAGAAGGGGGAACTCACTACCTGAAGAGGCAGCCTTTCTATTTTAAAATTTTGTTATCTATGCCACTGAGCTCCTGACAATGTCTAGCCTAAATTCCAGAACTCCTAAATTTCTGTTCTCCTAGTCCCATCTCTTCTTCCTCTATTCATAACCCATTTTCCAGAGATCAGTATCTGCGGTTTCTGTAATGAGAGGGTAGCAGAAAGGACACTGGCTTGGAATTTCGAAGGACCTGGGTTCAAATCCTGCCCCAATCCCACTTAGTCAGGTACTGGGCCCTCAGTTTCCCCATCTGTAAAATGAGAGGGTCAGACCAGCTGCCCTTTGAGGCCCCTTTTGGCTCTAGAGCTATGGTCCTGGGTTTGAAACAGCAGGTCTGAGCTGAGGCTCTGGGCCAGGACCCAAGCTCCCTCCTGCCTGGCTCCCACCATCCCTTGGAACTTACCCTGGGTGGATTGGCTGCTGGCTGATGCTCTGGCCCAGCTGATCCGTGAGCCAGAGCTGCATCCGGAGATAAGGGTTCACGCCCCTTCTGTGTCAGCTTGCTCCATGGCTTGGCCGGGAGAGCAGTCACTCACACTGCCTTGGGGACAAGCCCAGCACCTGGGGGGAAGGCAAGGAGGAGGGGACAGTCAGCTGGGGGCTGGTCAGGCTCTCCACCTCCCTTTTTTGGCCGAGCCTGGGCCATTCAGCAGGCCATTGGAGGGGACTTTAGGGCTTCCCCTGGGACCACTTTGTGGAAAGTCCCCAGGTCCTCCTTGTCTCTACTGGATCAGAGAACCCTGAAGGCCTTATACTCAGGCGCATCCAGAATTCTCCCCCCCCGCCCCCCGCAAGCTTCTTGAGGACAGACTTTCATCTCGTAGCTTCAGTG
Source organism: Dromiciops gliroides (assembly GCF_019393635.1). NCBI lineage: Eukaryota > Metazoa > Chordata > Mammalia > Microbiotheria > Microbiotheriidae > Dromiciops > Dromiciops gliroides. Next base: position 28,708,211 of record NC_057861.1, read on the forward strand.
CTGAGTCATAGTAGGTGCTTTGTAAATGCTGTGTGAATGAATGAATAAATGCAGTGTCCCCTCCAGCAGAATGTCACTTCTTGAGGGCAGAGACTGTCTCACTTTTTGTATTTATATTCAGGTGCCCAGCGGGGGAGCTGGCACATAGTAGGCCTCTTTATAAATGTTTGTGGATTTTGACTGACAAATGCTGTGTGCTTTCTCCTCCTACAGAATATAAACTTCTCAAGGGCAGGGACTCTCGCCTTGCCTTTTTTGTCCCTAGTGTCTGGCTCAGAGTAAGGAACTCAATATAACACAATGAATTGGAGTGAACTGAGTTTTGGCCAGCTCTCTGTGCCCCAAGGGGGTGGCTGGAAGAATGATATCCACACCTCCACCACCAGAAAACCTTGGCCCTCTCCTCCAAGCTCCATCCAGATCCAAACCTTTCCTGCAGGATCCTCTCGAAACTGAAGGCCTTGGCAGCCCTGACTCTTTAAAGGGGTTTCCTTTCAGCTGGGACACCTCCCTCAGTCCCCATGGACCTTCCCAGACAGTGGCACGTGGGAGAAGTGGTGTGGGCCCTTCTTTTTGGGTTGTTTCCTCCAATTAGATTGTAAGCTCCTGGAGGGCAGGGACCACTCACGTCTTCTGTTTCAATCCCCCTGTGACTGCATCCCAGTGCTTGGCACATAGTGCTTTTTCTTGCATATTCCATTTTGTTCCCCCCGCCCACCATGGAGGCTGGTGTGGTAGCCCTTACCTTCTCTCCAAAGATCCTTTGGCAGATTGCCATTCTTGGCCAGCTTCTCCTTGACCTGTCGGGTCAGCTCCAGTGTGTCCACCTCCCGGTAATGTACATCTCATACTGCTCTGGGGTGAGGGGGGGGCACCCGTTGGGCTTCAGGGTCCGGGGCAACATAAGCCGGGTAGTATGCCAGCCGTCCACTGCCAGGTGGCTCTGAGCCAGACCCCCTCCCAGCTCATCTCCCCCACCTTGGGCAGCTCGTCCTCCCCCATTGGCGCCACTGGGGCCTCCTCCTCATTCACCAGGGTCTCCCCGGGCTCCCCCCTGGGCCAGGGCCTCCCATTGGCTTGGCTGGAGTAGCCTAGAGGAGGAGGAGGAGAGGGACGGCGACACAGACGTGTAGGGCCGGCTGAGGACGCTCCGCTCGAGGCCCAGTGCTGGTCGAAGTAGGAGCCCGCGTCCCGACTCAGACTTGACCTTGCGGATGATGCTCTGGACAAAGGCCGCGGGGGACCAGAACGGTGAGCGGAGTCTGTGTGGAGCTGCTGCTGGTCCACCCCCAGTCCTGCCGGCCCATCCTCCTGTTTGATGTAGGCCTGCACGATGTTCTGGCTTACGGCAGCTAGCGTCGGGCGCGTCCGTGGGCGAGGGGGGCACCGAGCGCCCCCCCGCTGCGACTGGAGGACCTCCATCTCCAGCAGGGCCTGCTGCTGGGCCCTGCATCTCCCCCCGCCGGGCCTGCTCCAAGATGCTCTTGATAGCATCTTCTGAGGTGCTGGTGTTTGTGCCATTGGGGATGCTGAGCGGGGATGGAGGGGTTCTGGCCCTCACCTGTGGAGGGCGAGAGAGAGGGGGAAGACAGAGGTGGGGGAGGGTTGGGGGGGTGGGAGAAGGCTGATCCTCTGAGCCCCTTTCCCTGCCCAGGCTCTGGTCAGGCCCAGGGGGAGCCGATCCTGATTATCACTTGGTGAATTGTTGGGGCCCACTTTTAATTCTGGGCTTAGATAGGGAGGTCAGGAACCCTGCAATGGAAGATGGGGAACCTGGGTGTCTAGCCTCTGTGTTACTGATGACTGGCCTGTGCATCAGGAGAAGCTGCCTACCCTCCTCTGGATCTTAGATTTTCCCTCTCCAAAAATGAGGGGCATTGGACTCTGACCCAAAACGGGGGCTCGTTGTTCTGCCCTGCTGCACCCCTCCCCCCCCCCCCCCCCAGCCAGCCTTTCCCTTGAATGTTTCTGAGTGAATGCTGAGTCAGTCTATCCTATCACATCTAGCCTAGTGCCTGGGTACATAGGCTCTGACTATGAACACTATGTAGAGGAGAAGTTCCTTGTGGGCAGGCACCAGCTCATATTTTGTCTTTGTAACCCCAGCTCAGAGCTTGAGAGTGGGTGGAACTGGAACTTTGATTTCATTGATATAGCCTAGAGGTGTCAAACAAAAGAAAAACAAACTCCCTTGCAGCGCCTTGTATTGTATTTTTATAAAATCATTTTTATAATCACTGATCTACCTTGCTTCCTTTAAGTACCAAATAAAATCCCACCTTCCACAGGAAGCTTCCCCCCTTAATTCCTTCTGTCAATTATTCCCTATTTATCCTGTTTATAGCTTGCTTTGCGTATATTCATTGTATGTTGTCTCCCCATGAAATGTAAGCTCCTTGAGGGTGGAGACTATCTTTTGCCTCTTTTTTTTTTTTTTTTGGTGGGGCAATTGGGGTTTAAGTGACTTGCCCAGGGTCACACAGCTAGTAAGTGTCAAGTGTCTGAGGCTGGATTTGAACTCAGGTACTCTGATTCCAGGGCCTGTGCTCTATCCACTGCACCACTAGCTGCCCCCCTGATGAATTCTATTTTAATCGGGCTATTTTAGCCAGAGTTGGATAATTCTGATAAAGAGAACTCTCAGTGAAGAAATTTATCTTTACCAATGCAGATCAGCCCCTGCCCTGAAACTTAGTCCTACAGAGTTGCCCTGAACACAGAGAGGGTAGGTTACTTGCTCGGGGCCACACGCCAGTATGTGGGGGAGGAGAATTTGAACCAGGACTTCCTAACATGGAAGCTAGTTCTCTACCTGCTTTGTCTCTCAACAATATAAATGTTTTCTGGCTGACTGTTTATTTTATATTTGGATGTTTGTTAAATGACTAGTTGAAGAAGGGTCCAAAGCCAAGGAGGAGGATGGTGTAGACTGGAGACAAAGAAGGCTGGATTGAGGTCAAAGGACTGGGGGTTTGTATCCTGCCTCTGCTGGGCCAACTTTATGGGCCACACTGCTTTGGACCTCAGTTTCCTGCTCTATAAATAGGGGCCTGGACTAGGGGTCCCTTACAGCTTTTATCCCCCCATGAAAGGTCCTGGGAGTCTCTCTGAGGCTCTCTGGTTTCCCACCCAAAGACTAAAGTCCTGTCCTTTCCCAAAGTCCAGGTTCTGAGACCTAAGATGGCAGAAGAACAGCAATGGTCAAAGGTTTGGGAAGTAATGAGTATTCACTAGTGCAGCTGGTAGCCACCAGGGGGCGCAGCTACCGCCAAACTGAACTGATCCATGTAACCGTTGTGGGATTCCATCCATACCAACCCTTCATTTGATGGGAAGGAAAGTGAGGCCACAGGAATGAAGTGTAGCGCAGGCAGGATCTGAACTCAAGTCTTCTTACTCAAGAGCCAATGAACTGGTGACCACAGGATTATGGCCAGGGACTTCTGAATCTCAGGTGGACCTTCAAGGTGGGCCTTTCAGGGAAGGCCCCTTGACCCTAGAATTCCTTACCCACTTATTTCCTTGGAGCCAAAATATTTTCTCAAAGGGACCAACATCCTTTAGTCTCTCAGTCTGGAAAGTTGGGGTCATTTTCCCCCTTTTGGTCTCTGCCCACTTCCCCTCCCATCAGTAGCCATGTTTACACCCTCCCCCCATTTCTATCTCCAGAGTTTCATAACCTTTGTTTCTACCCTCTCTGGACAAGGCTACGGTAGACTGACCTCACTGGTCTCTGGGCTCTCCCCCTTTCCAACCCATTCTTCACACCTCAGTGATTTTTTGCAGAAAAGGACTGACCAGGTCACTGCCTTAACTCAAACACCTCCAATGACTCCCTGCTGCCTATCTAATATTATGACGGATAGCATTGTCAACAGAACATAAGCTTCTTGAAGGCAGGAACTGTTATGTTATTGTTATTATTATTTTTTTTGGGCGGGGCAATGGGGGTTAAGTGACTTTCCCAGGGTCACACAGCTAGTTAGTGTCAAGTGTCTGAGGCTGGATTTGAACTCAGGTCCTCCTGAATCCAGGGCCCAGGCTTTATCCACCGCGCCACCTAGCTGCCCCTGCATGTTACCTTTTTGTCTTTGGATTCCTAGAACAAAACTTAGCACTCTCTCTCCCATCTCTCTCTCTTTGTGCCTATTGTCCATCTCTCTCCATCTGTGTCTCTCCCACTCTGTGCCTCTTTCCCCCTCCCTCCCTATCTGTCTCTTTTCTATCTCTTTCTCCCTGTCTCTCCCACTCTCTGATATTATCTTTCTGTCTCTCCCTGTCTCTCTCCCACTCTGTGCCTCTTTCCTCCCTCTGTCTTTCTCTCCATCTCTCTCCCCATCTCTTCCACTCTGTAGCTCTTCCTCTCTCTCAGTCTCTCTCTTTCTTCCCCTAACTCCTCCTGCCCTCTCATTCTCCTTCTCTCCTCTCTCTCCCTGTCTGTCTGTTTCTGTCTCTTCATCTCTTTCTCTCTACATCCTTTCCTGTCCTGTGTTTACAAGTACTTTACACTTCGGTGCCCAGGCTCCCACAGAGAGTGTGTCTATCAGAAGTAGAATCCGAACCCAAGTCTTTGGCTTCCAAGGCCTGCATGTCCCCCCTCTGCCCCATGTGCTGCCCTCTCAGAGAGAGGAGAGAAGAGGGAGGTTGGGGGTGGCGGCTGGTGGGGGGCACTGCTTGCACTCTCCTCCCCCTTCTGGGACTCGATTTCCTTCTTTGCTTGCTCCAAGATATTTTTGATGGCATCATCGAGCCTGTCTCGGGCGTCCGGATCCTTGGGGTGATGCTGCCTGGTCAGGGTTGAGAAGAGACCTGTCACTGGGGGCCCAGCAGGGCCCCCACCACTGGTATTCTACTGTCAGGAGTCCACTGATCAGAAGACCAGCTCCTGTTTTGGCTTAGTCTGTGCCAGGGAACCCCGGGGTGGGGGGGGAAGACCCTGGAAACCTGTGGAGAAGCTGAAACCAGACTGACTAAGCAAACACGTCTTTGTTAGGGCAAACTAGCATCATCGTCTCTCTGGTGTTTTGGCCTCTGTGAGGGACAGGAGAGGAAAGCCAGTACTTAGTACAGGGCCTAGCACACAGCAGGAGATTAATAAACGCTTATTGAACTGAACCGAGATGTTTTAGCTCAGGTGCTATTATCTACTTAAGGCTCTTCCGATTCCTTGATCACTCCCTTGTTAATGTTTTATTCTCATCTCCCTGAAATGTACTTTAATTCTTACTTTTTTTTTTTTTTTTTTGGCAAGGCAATTGGGGTTAAGTGACTTGCCCAGGGGTCACACAGCTAGTAAGTGTCAAGTGTCTGAGGCCCAGATTTGAACTCAGGTCCTCCTGACTCCAGGGGCCGGTGCTCTATCCACTGTGCTACCTAGCTGCCCCCTATAATTACTATGTTGCCTCTCCCTGCAGTGGAATGAAGCTCCTTGAAGGTAGGAACTGTTTTCATTTTCGTCTTTGTATCACTCCATATTACTCTGTACTACTTTGTATTGACCTTAACTGTGTGCATGTTGCTTCTTCCCAACAGAATGTAATTTCCTTGAGGGTGGGGATTTGTGTATGTGTGTCTGTATCTCCAGGCATGGGCAAACTGTAGGGTGCTTAAGGAGTGTTTGTTGGATTGAACTGAATTGACTTGACTGGAGAGTGTGGCCTGAGTCTCTGTCTATGGCCCATTGGAAGATGGCAGGTGGGCAGCTCACTCACCTCGCTGGCGCACCTGAATAGTCCTCAGTGCCAGTACATTCTGCTCATCAGACAGGAATTGCTTCATCTTGATAAAGGGCTCCTTGCCCTTCACTGTCAGCTTCCTCCAGGGCTTGGGCCTGGCCAGGATCTCGCTGACTGAGCCCTGGGACAGACCGAGCACATAGTGGCCAAACACCCGCTGACCGATGTTATGCTTCAGCAGCTGTTCCTTCACCTGGAAGGCGATCTCTGCCGTGTCCAGCTGCTCCTCGTCCACTGTGCCGCCCTCCACCTGGTCCCCAGGAGGCCCGGGGGTTGTGGCATCAGTGCTGGTGGGTGGGTTGGGTGGGGCCGGTGGTGGTGGGGGCTTGGCGTTGTAGAAGGCCGGCGGGAACACCAGCAGGCCCCCGCTCTCACCCTTGAATGCTGGGGGCATCATCGGCTTGGGAAGTAGGGGCCTCCCCTGGGATCTCTCTCGCCGGGGGCCCAGACTAGGGAAAGGGGGACAGGGAGAAAGTCCTTTGGCCTTCCTGCCCTAAGCCAGGGCCCAGCAGGGACGGGACGGGGCTGGGGGAGATGGGGTCTTCTGGCCCCTGAAGGGATGAGGCATCTGCTGGGGGGAGGGGTAGGACTGGTCGGTTCCCAGAGAATCTTTGACAGAATCATCTTCAGAATGATCCTCCTCTAGAGAATAAAGAGAGAGGGGAGCTATAGGGACCAAGAACAGGGGAGGTGCCTCCCCAGCGAAACCATCCCTTTCACCCTTGAATCTTGGTGATTTTTCAAGATGCTTTTATATCCATTATCTCATTCGAACCTTGTGATGAACCCTTGTGAGGTAGCCAGGCAGGGATTATCCTGTCCATTTCACAGATATGGAAACTGAGGCACAGAGAAATTAAGAACCCCACTGCTTGCAGCTGAAACCCTGGCTTGGGGAGTGGGCAGCTACCTGAAGCTACTCTAGGAGATGACTGGTACAGGATTGAAGACCAAGGAATAGCTCCTTTTGGTGAGTTGCTCCTCACCTTAAACCCATCCAGGTCTGCTGTCTCTTTCCAGGGGGGCCTCAGTTTACCCATTTGGAAAATGGATGAGGTGGGCAGCAATAAATGTGTACAGAGAGGGAAAGGGTGTTAAAGGAGAGAGAAGTGTTTGATCAGTGGTGAGATGAGCCGGGGGGGAACTTGGGTGGAGCCCCCTTAAGAGGCGCCAGGGAAGTGGAAAGAGGGGGGGGTGGGTTTGCAGTCAGGGTCTGGAGGTCAAACTCTGACTCTACCCTCTTGTTATCTGTGTGACCTTGGAGGAGTCATTTCCCTTTCTACGGGCCTGTTTCCTACTCTGCAAAATGAGAGGTATAGACTAGCCGACCTCAGAAGTCCCACCAGATCTAGATCGATGACCCCTGGTGGCCCCTATGTCGGTGGGTCTCCAGTTTCCTCATTTGTAAAATGAGGGGGTTGGAGGAGATGATCTCTAAGCCCCCTTGCAGGTATAGAGGGGTGATTCCCCAAGTTCTCAGACTGACACAGATGTTTGGGCCTGAATCGATTAGTCTTGTGGCTATAAGAGATGAGGGAGTGACATGGCCTGACCGTGTGGCCTGATGGTGTGGACCCTCCCCAGACTAATTTCTCCTGCTCACGTGCCTGGGGAAGAAGTCTCCAGGGGGAGGGACAGGCACAGAAGGGCAACCCAGGCTCTCGGGGTAGTGGGCGCCTCCTGTGACCGCCCCTGTGACCCCTGCTCTCTGCAGGGCCCATCATTCCTACCAGTGCTGGCCAGGAGGCTTGGCTTTTCCAGGAGAAATTTCTGGGCAGGAAAGAACCCATCCTTCCCTATCATCAAGGCATCCTCGGGCTTGGTCATGCTCTGCAGAGACAATACCCCAGGTCGGGGAGGAGGAGGAGGGGGATGAGTTAGGGGAAAGTCAGTCCTGGAAGTTTTTCTCCCTTCCCAGGCAGAGGCAGAGAAAGCTTACCTGGGAGAGGCTGCAGGTACTGGAGCCAGTTTCATGGCTTTCAGGATGCTGCCGAGAAAGGGAAGGCCACTGGGTGTTAGGACTACAGGTTTGGGGAAGGGAGCCCTAACGGGCCGATTATCTAAAGAACCAGACGTGGTCTGCCCCCCCAATCCCAATGCCCAGGGCACACCCTTAGTTGTAGGGGAATCAGGCGCTTCAAAAGGCCCACCTGTTCCAAATGCCTCCACATAGGAGGGCCTAACACCTTACTAACTAGTGGCTTAATATCCACCAGGGGTGACTTTATGTGGATCCCTGAGAACAGGGCCCAGTTTGGTGTGGGGGAGATGGGCATGAGGGACTCTTGCAGGGAGCCCAATGATGCAAGGCAGAAACGTGAGGGCATGGCATGCCTTTAGTTTGTTTTGTTTTGTTTTTGCAGGGCAATGAGGGTTAAGTGACTTGCCTAGGGTCACACAGCTAGTAAGTGTCAAGTGTCTGAGGCAGATTTGAACTCAGGTACTCCTGAATCCAGGACCAGCGCCTCATCCACTGTGCCCCCTAGCTTCCCCTAGGGCATGGCAATGTTATCTGGGGACCAATGCTCTGGGCAGACTGACAGGAGGGTACATGGGCGGTGTGAAGGGGATCCTCCCAAGGGTAAGGGTGCATCCAAATGGGAGAGAGGGAAGGCACCAACACAGGCCCCCATTTTGCAGTTTTTCTAGGGGCTGACTCTATTCTGCCAAATTCTACTCCAAGCAGAGAAAAGGAAGAGAGAAGAGACAGAAGAGAAAGAAGAGGAAGGGGAGGAGTGGAGAAAAAAGATGGAAGAAGAGATGAGAGGAGAGGAGAGAAGGAAGAGAAAAAGAGGAATGATAGAAGAGTGGGAGAAAAGAGGAAAGGGAGAAGAGAGGGAAGAGGAGAGAGAAAAGGAGGAAGGATAAGAAGAGTGACAGAGTAAGGAGGAAAGGAGGAGAATGAAGATAGAAAAGAGAAGAGGAGAGAGGAGAAGAAAGGAGGTGGTAAGAAAGAAGGGTAGGAGTGAGAAAGAGTAGGAAAGAATTAAGAGCAAGGGAAGAGAGAAAAAGGAGAGGTGGAGAGTGAAAGGAGAAAATGAAGGAAGAGGGGAGAGAGGAGGAAAAAAGAAGAGGGGGGTGGTGGAAAAGGGCCCCCAGTCCAGGACTCTTTTCTGGAGGAAGGGGGATGGCTGTCATGACCCCACGTCATGACCCCATTTGTCATACCTTAGCTCCGTTTTAATTTCCTCATAGTCAGACTGAGCCTGGAGTACTTTTCCTCCAACTTCTGAAACAATAAATAACCCCAAAAGCAGAGTTGGTGGGGCTTGTGGCAGATGGTGGGGGATCTCTAAACCCCGGGAAATGGCTTGATTCTTTTTGGGAGACTGGGGGCAATCTGAGACAGCTCAATCACTTAATATAACCCATGCTGATTAAGTGCCTATTGTGTGCAGAGAGCTTTGGGGGAGGTGGGGGAAAGAATGTCGATGAGACATAATCTCTCCCTTCAAGGGGCTCATGGGCCAGAGTAGGTTCAATTCCCACCAACAGAGGGGCCTGGTAACAGATAGTACAAGTTGGAGAGGGACAAACTGACCGGCCACATGAGGTCTGGGGGGGAAGGAGAAATGTCACAGATCAATTTCTTTCTGGCCGAGTTGTGATTTCATTGGTCTGGGGCTTCCCCAAACCCCTTGTACTTAGAATGATCTGGGGCATCATGACATCAGCCAACTTGCCTGGGGTCAATAGTCAGGCAATGATGCATGATAGGATTGTTGGGGCGGGAGGGAGGAGGTTGGATAAGATGGCCACTCAAGTCCTCCCAACTTTGATAGGTGTTCTTTTGTGAGCAAGACCCTCCCTTCTGCCCTTGGTCTCCCAAACACCTCTCTGCAGACTTCCTCCCTGCAGGTTGGCACCTACTTCGATCGCCTCCGTCTTGGCTGTAAGCTGCCGCTCCAGATCGGCTATCTGATTGGCTGACGTCTCCTCCAGCTCCTGGAGTGAGTTCTGGAGTTGTTGGATGTCCTTCAGAAGCCGCAGGATCTCCCGGTCCTTGGAGGCCAGGGCAGCCTCCAGCCTGGGTCCAGAGCACAGGGCATAGTTGACCTTATCCTGAGAGCAGAGATGGATTTTACTCTCTTGGAAGGGGGAGGGAGCCAGTTATCTGAATTTTAAATCAGGAAGTTCACATGGAGTTTGACATGGTTCTAGTTCTGCTTTACATCAACATACAAGAGTCATTTCCCACCTCTATGCCTTTATCCCACTGCCCCCTCACCTGATAACTGTTGTCCCTTCTCTGTCTGGCCAGATACTTCCAAATCCTTAAGCTAATAATTCAATTTTTTTTCTAGGATGCTGGTTTGTTTGTTATCACCATTGTTTTGCCAGTTGACCCCTTTTCACTTTTTTGTGGGTTATGGAAGTTATCTTAGATTGTCAGGGCAGGGAGAGGCCTTAGAATGGAGAGGGCAGAGCTTCTGACCTCTGTCTTGTGACGTCCCAGGCCTCCTTCAAGACTCAGCTCAAATCCCCCCTTTCTCCCAGAGGCCTTCGCTTCTCCCTCTCAATTGACCATTTATTTGCATTTTAGAGGTCTTGTGTGGGTCTCCCTTCTTAGAATGTAAGCCTTTTGAGGACAGGGGAGCTAATTCTGGCCATTCTTACAACCATCAGCAATTAGCACAGTGTCTAGTATGCAGTAAGTGATTATTAATGCTTTTCGACTGACTGGACTTAAAGACCATGTAAATTCAACACCTCCTTGCAGAGGAGGAACCTAGGCTCTGGTTAGTGCTTACAGAGAGGTCTTGATTTCCATTCTTCATTTGCCTCCAGCTGTAAGCCAGGGATTCATGAGAACCTAAGTGCATGATTGTATGTGGGAGTTGAGGTCACAGTTTCGATCCTGGCTCTGCTCTTTCCTGTCTGTGTGACTGTGGGCAAGTCAGTCTCCTCAGTCTCAGTTTCCTTATCTGTAAAATGACAGGGGTTGGACTAGATGGTCTCTGAAGACCCCAGATACCTTCTTCTCTCTGCTCCTTGTGTGTTGCTTGCCTACCGATGGTCCCTTCCCATACTAGGTCTTGGGATTCCATAATCTCTTTGGATCTTACTCTATTGCCCCAGTGAGTGAGATGGGGATGAGGCATGTACACTGGACCTTAAGGTTTATGAAATGCTTCCCATACATGATTTCACATCACAATTTCCAGCTGAAGAAGAGATCATCTTATCACCTCCATTTATCAGATGAGGAAACTGAGTCAGGAAGTTGCTTCTGCTAAATGTCAGAGGGTGGTAATTTGAACCATGTTCTCTCCTGATTTGAGGCCAAGGTTCTATCCATCTCTGCCTCTTTAGATGTCCCTTCTGGCTTGAACATCGCATGAGTCTCAGTAGGATTATGGTGGGCAAATTGGTCAATCAGAGAATCTGATTTCCTCTCTTTGACCAAGTGTCTGCCTTGTCTCCTGTGGAATATTCGGCCAGGGACATCATCACTATCTGAAATTAGCAAGAAGCTTCAGGGCTAGGGGCCCCTCTTCGAGACTCACTGCAGTTGCCCACACACTTCTACACCTTCCATTCTCAGGAAAAGGACATCATCAAATCTCAGCCCTAGAGCTGGAAAGAATCTCAGAGTCAACTCGTCCAACTCCCTCATTTACAAGGGAGGAAACTGAGCCCAGGGAGGTCTCTGGCTCCATTCCAGAGACATTTTCATTGCACCACCAAGTTCACTGTTTCTGGCTTCTGAATTCTGGAATCTGCTGTTGGAGGAGGGAGAGGAGAAAGGGAGGGGAGGGAGGCATGGTTGTAGCAAGGGCTCCAAGTGAACAAACACAAACAGGTATCAAGGAAAAAAAAACCAAGGCTATTCTGCAGGAAGATAAATGCCGACTGAAACAGGAAACGGATGTCATTAATACATAAATTAATTAGCAGTGAGATTCACTGTTTCTACTATGAAAAAAAAAAACCCTCACTCCCCCCCCCCAAACCAGCCAAGTTCTAGTGGCTGATTAGGCACGGTTGTTTTGCTGAGTTCCAAGGGGGGTTAATTATAACCATTGGCAGATTCCAGGCTGATGAGTGCTCACTCCTTCTCCCACTTACGTTTTCTCCCTCCTTCATACACAGATTCAGGGATGGATGCACACGAACACAAGCAGCATATGAGGAATACACTCTGGATAGACACATAGATGTGGACGTACCCACACCTACATACACTCAGAGCGATGCAGAGAGGACAACACACAGGCACGGATTTAACGGACAAGTAGATGTGGCCCCACACGTGTTACAGGTTGTGTGTGTGTGTGTGTGTGTGTGTGTGTGTGTGTGTAGGCCTCCACCGGTCGAGGATGACCATGGATCAACGCCTTGAGAGCCACAGGCCACAGTGTGGCTGTGCAGTCCGATACGGGAGCTGCAGCTCCTGAGTGACTTATAACCGGTAACTGCCGCATCCCGTGTTGTATCTACCCCATGAGGAGTAGCTGGAGTGTCCTCTCCAGTGGGGGGCGGCTGGGCCTGGGCAGATCAATATGGAAAACACTGTTGCCCATGCAGCAGGTTTTCTCTCTCCACGACATCGCGGATCCAAAGGAAGGCAGAGCCAGTACAGTTTGGCAGCCCAGTGCCGCCGAAGAGTTGCCAGAGGGATGTGACGTCCAACATCCAACGGTCTAAGGGACTCCTTGGGGTTAACTCCCGAAGCCTTTCCCATATATGGGTATAGCCGCAAGGGCCAGCAGAAGGTTTCAAAATCAGGGTTTCCTTCCCTAGGAGTGTTGCCTGCCAAGGCTAACATGCCCCACCTGCCCGAAGTGACTGGTGTTAAGGCGCCAGTGACTCACCTTTGCCCCTTCTCCTGTTAGTTAAAACAGTTCTGCCACGAGAAGGCCAGGAGTTGGGCTTCTGTTGTCAGAGGCTATTTGAGACGCACGCCATTGGAGCATTTTATAGAGAGTGGGAGCTTATCCCCACTCCCACCCTGGCAAGACAAACCTTTGGAACAGTACCGGTGTATCTGATCAGTAAACAAGCAGTTATTAAGCACCTATTGTATGCCAGACTCTAGGGTTACTACTCAGGGAGTTTATAGTCTAGTTGGAGGAGACAATTCGGGATCATAATTTGGAGCCTGAAGGGACCTTAAGGATGAACCAGTCCAACATTTTACAGATGAGGAAACTGAGGCTTAGAGAAGTGACTTTCCCAAGGTCACACAGGTAGTAAATGCCTTGAGAAGGGTTTGAAGTCTAGTGTTCCTACCCACCAAACTAAACTACCTATCTATATTTCTCTGTATCTTCATCTATCTACTACCTACCTCCATCTATCTCCATTTCTGTCTCTCTAAGCCATCTCTCTCTCTCTTTCTCATCTGAAGACCCCAGATACAAGATAATCCTACGTTTCATTCTTCTTCTCTCTGCTCGTGTGTTGCTTGCCTACTGACAATCCTTTCTAATTCTAGGGTCTGGGATTCCATAATCTCTTTGGGTCTCACCCTATTCCTCTATAAAGTGAGTGGGATTGGATGAGACATGTACACTGGACCTTAAGGTTTATGAAATGCTTCCCATACATGATTTTACATCACAATTTCTAGCTGAAGCAGAGATCAACTTATCACCCCCATTTATCAGATGACGAAACTAAGTCAGGGAAGTTGCCTCTGCTAAGTGTCAGAGGGTGGGATTTGAACCAGGTCTCTCTGGATTCAAGGCCAAAGATCTATCAACTTCTGTCTCTTCAGATGTCCTTTCTGGCTTGAACACTGCATGAGTCTTTGTGTAGGATTATGGTGGGTATCTATCTATCTCTCCATCTATCTATCATTTATCTACCCATCTAGCATCTATCTCTCCATCTATTTATCTATCACTACCTGTGTCTGTCTGTCTGTCTATCTATCTATCTATTCCTCTACCAATCATTTGTCCATCCATTCATCTATCTCTCTATCAATAATCTATCACTATCTCTATCCATCCCTCTATCAATCATCTATCTATCCATCTATCCATTTATCTCTCTACCTATCTCTCTCTCTCCAAACACATACACACACATATGTACATATACAAACACACAGCAGAATATATACAATACGAATAAAAAGTGATTTTGCATGGGGAAGGAAAATCTGGCAGGGAAGAGGAAATCAGGGCAGGCTGGACCTGAGCCTAGAAGGAAACTTGGTATCCTGGGAGAGAGAGGTGAGGAGGGAGAGACATGGATAGACCAGCCCCTGATGATTCACATTAAACACATAAGCAGACCCTGCTACACACACACACACACACACACACACACACACACACACACACATTCCTAGTGGAGTGAGAATGTGAAGACCTACCTTACAGGCCCAAAGATGCTGACACCCCCCCATGCACAAGCACACATGCAGAGAAACATCGATGCACACTGAACAGATGTGGATTCAGACATACAGAGGCTCACGCATGGACATTCAGACACAAGCACCCACTTAGACATACTGTTGCTGATACACACATGCACTCACTTGCAGAAGAAGTGATCAATCAATCAACATTTATTGAGCACCTACTATGTGCCTTTGGATTTTAGGGAATGAAATAGTTTCTGCCCTTGAGAAGCTTACACACACATACAAGCATATAGAGCATATACACAGTCATTTCAGGGGCAGAGGAAGGCACTAGCAGCGCCCAGGGGTCGGGGGTGGAGATCAGGAAAGGGATCATGGAGAAGGTGGTGGCTCAGCGGATCTTTGAAGGAAGACAAGGATTATAGCCACAAACCAGTATCACATATGAGATACACACACACACACACACACACACACACACACACACACACACACACACGCGCGCGCGCAAAGACCCAAGCAAAAAGATGCACAATAAGACACACTGATAGACAAACACAAACACATGTGCACTCACGCATCTACAGACTCATGGCCCTTTAACCACCCTGATGCCCCCAATTGCCAAGGGCAGGAACTCCTCCCTGTCCTCAGTGTTCCACTTCTCCATCCTTACCCCACTGGGTCCTTGGGGAGAGCAGCATGCCAGGCGGATGGAGCTGTTGACAGATGCTAGCTGCTCCCGCAGGCTTTCCACTTCCCTCTGGGCTGCCTCAGCTCTCTGTAGTGTGGAGGAAGACATGAGAAGCAGGGGTGGGGTGGGGAGTGGGGGGGGGGATGGGAAAGAAGTTGAGCAGCTGACAGCTATGCAAAATTATAGAGCAGGAGCTTCATCTATCTTCACTCTGAACCCAAGTCCTGAACCGGTGGGAACCATGACAGTATCATACTGGTTGTTAGGTCCCTCTCTCTTCCCTCATTCCCTAGCTTCCTGGAGTGGATTTAAGGGAACTCTCTCCTCAGTGGGTGACTCAGCCCTTTGCCCACCTGGGAGACTCAGGAAGGAGGCCACAGTGCTGATGACCTGGCAGCTCGGAACCCCCACCTCCCCGTAACACTCCGCTTTTCCCTCCCCACTGTGACAGCAATAACAATAACGATACTAGCCAACATTTATATAGCTCTTCCAGGTTTACAAAACGCTCCTCTCATTCGGCCTACAAGACAGTCCCGTGAAATAGATGCTATTATTAACACACCCATTTTACAGGTATAAAAATCAGGCTGAGGGAGAAGAAATGACTCAGGGTCAAATAGCCAGCAAGTCTCTGAGGAGGGATTAGAAACCAGGTCCTTCTGAGTCCAAGTCCAGCACTCATGCATTACAGAGTGAGAACTAGAAAGGACACCTCAGGGGTCATCTGATTCAATTCTCTCATTTTATACACCAGGAAACACAATAAGTGTCAGATGGAAGGAAGAGTCAGAGGCAGATGATGGCTCAGTGGATAGAGCTCTGGGCCTGGAGTCAAGGAGATCTGAGCTCAAATTCGGTCTCAGACAAATACCAGCTGTGTGTCCCAAGGCAAGTTACTTAACCCTGTTTGCCTCAGTTTCCCTATCTGTAAAATGAGATGCAGAAGGAAATGGGAAACTACTCTAGCATCTTGGCTACAAAGTCCCTAGCCCTACCCTCTCCACCATATTGCCTTTCTGCGGGAGCTGGCCCTCTACCCCACTATTAGCCCCACCTCCCCCCTTGCAGAACAAGTTAGGAGACAGAAGGGAAGGAAATGGGTCCTTTCATCCACCTTGGTGGTCTTACCTGGTTGGCCTTTTCCAGGTTGGTCATGATCATTCCAACTTCATCTGCCCTGAGACAGAAAAGAGAAGCCGTGAAAGGGGGTCTCCAGGCTGATAGTGAGGGGCCTGATTTGAGCACCTGCCCTCCTTGTACCTCCCCGCATCCATGATCAAGGAAGGTGGGGGATGGGACTCTAGGGTCTGGGCAGGGTGAGGGCCCTCTATCTTTCTCGCCTGCATGGTCAGGTTTCAGAAGGCCCGTCCCTGGGGTAACAGGCATCTTTCTGTGGGGGAAGGAGGGCGTTCTGGCATCAAGTCCTGAGATTCACTTGGTGCTCAGACTCTAAGGAGGGGACTCTGATTTAAGCCTGACTTCCCATCCAGGAAACCAGGCTGTGCATACAACTTCTTTTCCTGGGCACTAAAGGGAGATGGCTAGAAAGATGAGTCGAGAAGAGCTTCCTTCTTTCCTAACCCTAACTCCCCCCAGAACCCCCAGTCCCGGTCCCCCCATTTATTAAGGGCCTACTGTATACAGAGCAATGTTAGGTGCTTGGGGAGATAGAAAGTTTAGACAGGGTGGGGGTCCTCACATAGAAAAAATGTTCTTTGCAGGCAGAAATTTCCCTTTTTGTTTTCATTTCTGCAGCACCAGCACAGTACCTGGGATGTATGTAGTAGGAGCTTAATATATGTTGGCTGAATAAATGGTAACTCTACTTACCTGTTTACATGTTGTATTCCCTACCCTCTCCCCTCCCCACCAGTAGAATGTAAACTTCTGCTTGGTACATAAGAAGAGCTTGAATTGAATTGCATTTCTCTCTTTGTGAAGTGTACAATCCAATAGGAGGATTGGCCACTAACATAAATAGCTACCTGGGAGTGCTTATGTGTGAGCTGACAACAACCCTCAAATGAATTTTATAATGTACAAGAAGAAAGCTAAATTCATCATGTGGGAAGGGGGAATTAACTATGATAGTGGCTTCTAGCTTCAGAGAGAGTATATACACACTAATGTTTTTGCTCCCTTGAAATGGCAGTGCCCTGGACAAATCCCCAGTCACCTCACCCGTAGTTATGGCTCTGGCAGCAGCACACATAGCACTGTCAAGAAAAGACTATCTCTGAGAATGCAGGGGGCTGAAGGTACATGGCACAAGATGCTGAACAGGAGACAATTGGGAGGAAGAATCATAAAGAAAGAAAAGAGAAATTTCTAGGAGATAGATAATCACAGTTCTAGAGCTTCAAGGATGTTGGAGGCTGTCTAGTATAGTCCAATCTCCCCATTTTACAGATGAGGAGACTGAGGCCCAGAGAGCTTAAGTGACTGCCCTGGGTCACAAAGCTATTAAGTGGAAGAGGTAGAATTTGAACTCAGGTCCTTTGACCTGACATTCAGTGTGTTTCCATTTGTTGTACGTTGCTGAACAAGAAAGCCCTAACAATACAACAAAGTGGATAAAGGGACAGACAGAATAGGAGATGAACTGTAGAGGAAGATAGGGACCCAAGAGGAGGCAGGGAGGCAGGAGGGAATATCAGGCATGGGGCACAGTCCATGCAAAAGCATGGAGATAAGAGATGGAGGGCTGAATTCAGGGAATAGAAAATTGATCAGGTTGGCTGTAATGTCGGGTGAATGGCTGCTTTTCTGAGCTATCATCTCCAAAGCCTTATTGGCTCCAGGGTTTGGGACCCAAGTTGACAGCTTGGTTCTTGTGACCAAGATCTGGGGCCATGATGGGTTCAGACTTCAATGGCAGAAACAGGGGGCTTTGAGGGGGGGGGGAAGAAGAGGAAGAGAAAGAAGAAGAGGAAGAGGAAGAGGAAGAGGAGGAAGAGGAGGAGGAAGAGGAAGAAGAGAAGGAGTAGTAGTAAAAGGATGTGGCTGGGTAGGCCCTAGGAGGAGGAGAAGGCCAGGGTTTCCTGACCCTTTCCTCCTTGACCCGGCCTGACCACTTCACTTCTCACTCTCCCACTGCCGGTCGAAGCTTTGAGCCCTAATCAAAGGCAAGATAATTTACAACTCCACGTTGTACAAATGGCATATCAAATTATCCAAGAACATCTGTTTTGGTATTATATGATTAAGTGTTCTTTCTGTGTTGCATAATGTGAATGAAAATTCTGTTGCCGTGTGTTTGTGAGACTGGCAAAACATTTGAACAGCTGTAAGCGTTTGGCAGCGGAGGACGCTGGTGGGTGCCAACGGGAGGCAGGAGATGTTCCTGCCTCGTAAAAATAGATGGCATCTTCCCAACAAAAATAAGAGCAGCAAATGTACATTTAATGAAGTGAAGGAGTCAGCTCAACCCCAGCTCCAGCCTCCCAGTCAGCATACTCCAAAGTGGGTGTGCGTAACATGCGAGGAACCAGCTACTGTTCAGGCGGCCGGCCGACCATCCGTCCATCCACTCATTGGTTAGCCTGTGAGTTTGCAGGGGCCCGGGATGCTCCAGAGGACATCTGCTCTGGCATGTCAGCATGAGAGACGTGGGGTGGCAAGATGGTGAGTGGGGGATGGAGGGATAAGGACGGGATCCTGGAGGGGGCGGAGGGGCCTGGAAGAAGGGTGTCGGCAGTGAAGAAGACAGCTTTGGGATGACCAAATGTCAGGAATGTGATGGTGGGGACCATCACTGCGGTCCCTTTTAACCCTCAAGTTCTGTGACTGGGAAGGTGGCTCGTACCCTCCCTCCCAAACTACTTTGGATGTGAGTACTTTGTGTATATTTGTATCTTATCTCATAGATCTATAATAGCTATATCTGTATTCTATATGTATAAAATCTATATTATCTCTATCTATAATATTTATATTTCTACTTATATTATCTATTTATTATAGCTATCTTGAGTGTATATCTATAAAATCTATATTATATCTATCTATAATATCTATGTATCTACTTAATAGTATCTATTATAGCTATCTGTATTCTATATCTATAAAATCAATATCTATAATATCTCTATACCTATTTATATTATAGCTATATAATTTAATATATGCTACATTATATACATATAACATATCATATCATATATTTATATAACATATGATGTATCTATAGAATACACCTACACAATATATAAATATATCTGTTATATATTATATCTGTTTATATTGTATATCTCTCTAGATAATATATATAACAAATATCCACATATATACATATAGTTATATTATAGGCAGCTAGGTGGCACAGTGGGTAGAGAGCTGGGCCTAGAGTTAGGAAGACTTGAGTTCAAATTCGGCCTCAGACACTTACTTAGCTGTGTGACCCTGGGCAAGTCGCTTTATTTTGCCTTGGTTTCCTCCTCTGTAAAATTAGCTGGAGAAGGAAATGGCAAACCTCCCCAGTATCTCTGCCAAGAGAGCCCCAAATGGGGTCATGGAGAGTCAGACACGACTGAAATGACTGAACAAGAAGATATACATATACATATATACATATACACACACACACATATATGTGTGTGTATACATATGGAAAGAGACATACTATACATATAAAACACATAAATATATATGTATTTTATATGTATAGTACGTATCTTCTTTCTATATTTCTAGGTTTCTCCCATTAGAATGGAAGTTCCCTGTGTGTAGGGATTCTTTACTCTTGGTACCTGCATTCCCTGTGCCTGGTGCATTAATCAATGCTTGAAAAACGGCTTATTGGTTTATTGGGGATAGAGGATCGTCTTGGGGATCATAGACCTAGAGTTGGCGGGGACCTCAGAGGTGGTTGAGCCCACCCTCTCATTTTGCAGAGGAGGAAACTGAGGCCCATCAAGGTGAAGTGACCTGTCCAAGGTCACAGGGCTAGTAAGTGACTGAGGCAGGATCTGCTAGAATTCTGTTGGGCCAATCTAACATGAGGACTCAGTAATAACCAGGGAAAGGGGAAATGTCACTGGAGTCCAGACTCAGGAGTGCTAGCTGACTCGTTCATCATATGAGGGGCTGGCATTACTTACATTTAGATAATAATAATAATAATAATAATACTGGCTCTCATTTATGTAGAATTCTAATGTTTACAAAGCACTTTATATATGTTGCCTCATTTTATCCTCACAACAACCCCGTGCTCCCATTTTACGAGGAGGAAGCTGAAGCCAAGAGTGGTAAAGTGACCTGCCCAGGGTCACGCAGCTACTAAGTGAGCAGGATTTGATTCGGTCTTCTGACTCTGACTTCAAAGCTCATTGCATCAGCCGGTCATCTTTACTAAGCTGGACAGGGAAGGGGTGGGGCAGGGGGTGGGGTCCATGCTGGCCCAGGAGGTGGCCAAGGTCTGGCCGTGCTGGCTCGAAGAGTGATTCCTCTTTGTACCTTCTTGGCCCTGATCCAGTCCCATTGCTTGGGTTCAGATCCCCCTCAGCAAGGCAGGAAGGAGGCAGGTGGAGAGGCCCAAAGGTGCTCACTTACTTGGATGCCACCTCTTCATCGTATTTACACGTAGGTCCAGTAGCTCCGTCTGCGTGGCCTTTAGCGCTGAGTCCATAAATAAAGGGACACAGTGAGCGGGCAAGCCCTCCCTCCTCTTGTGGGGCCCAGAGGAAGAGACCCTAATAGGGTCCTCAGGACATGAGGCTGGCCTCTCATTCCTACTCTAGGGTACTCTCTGCTTTCATTATCCTGGTAGGCAGGACCATAGATTCAGAACTAGAAGGGACCTTAGAGTTCACTGAATTCCCTCCCTCCCCCCATAACAACCCATTTTATGGATGAGGAACTGAGTCACAGAGCGACTTGTTAAATGACTTGCCATTGGCCACCCTGCTATTCGCTAAGGTAGGATTTAATCCAGTTCTTCCTGGGTCCAAGACCAGGGCTCTATCCACTATGCCACCTAGCTGCCTCTGAGGAGGGCAAAGTCTTTTTGCAAATGGTATTACCATAACCAGGAAGGCTGAATAGCAGGAGGAAGATGATGACAGTTGGTGCCAATATCCCTAATAAGAGCACCAGCACCTTGGGATCCTAGAATTAGAGAAGAAAGGGACTCCCCACCCCGAAATGGCATCTCTCCCAACCCCTTCTCCCATCCTCTAATTTTACACAGAAGGAAATTGAGGCCTAGAGAGAGGAAATAACTCAAAGGTCATATAGGCAGGAAGTCACAGAAGCAGGATTTGAACCCAGGGCCTTGGACTCCAAATGCTTAGTACCACACTGCCTCCTTTCTCTATATGCGGTTGCCTGTGCACAGCAAATACAAGCAGGGGGATGCCAGGCTTCTGGGTTAATATCACTCTGGTCCTTACACTGAACACACAGGCAGGAGGGAGAAGCAGCTATGGAGAGTGTGGTTACCTGGGAAGCTCCCTCTGCTTGTCTGGATTTGTGTCTCCCTGTGTTGTGAGCAGCTCTGGGAAAAAGTCTCGTGCCTCAGGGCTGTGCTGAGAGCTGCCTGAGGTCTTAGGCACAGAAGGTGCACAGATGAGCTGGGCAATGATGTCACAAAGTCACAAAGGCAGCTGCATCCTCTGGCCACAGAGCCCTCTCCTCCTTGCCTGCCTGTGTCAGTGGCTCCCAGGTCCCTGACAAACAGGCTAAGAGGCTCTAGGGGTGAAGGGTTAAGTGGGAAAGCTCAGAAGTTTTATCCTCTATGATGTCATCATGGAAGGCCACGAACATTCCCTTAGCACCCTTCATTTTCCTCAATGCCCCATGATCTCCTCATATCTCACAAGTTCCTTTAAATCCTTCTTGAATTTCCCCTCATATTGGGTCTGTGGCGCCTTTCAGGGGTAAAGAATCTCATGTTTGTTCACTTCATCAGACGTTGTATTAAGTGACTAATTTCTGCAGACCCCCTTTTTATTGGTCCTAAATCTGCTTCCTTGAATCTTCAGGAAGTCTTTCTTTCTACTCAAATAGGGATCTGCTAACCCTGCTTCCCCTTTTCCATACCCTCCATCATATCATAAGCGACTTTGGTCAAGTCATTTAAATCTCCATGAGCTTCAATTTTCTCATCTATAAAACAAAAGGGTTAGACTCTGAATGCACTTCTATTTCTAAAACTGGGAGCCTACTGCTAATGCTGCTTCCATGATCTGTAGTTCTGTTACCTCTTTGAGCTTGGGCAAGTCACTCACTGTTTCCAGGCCTCAGTTTCCTGATCTGTAAAATGAGGAGGTTGGACTAGATGACTTCTAAGGTCCCTTCTAGTTTCAGAGGTATGAGTCTATGATCCTAATTCCACCCAAACTTCATCTTTTCAGACTGAAAAGTTTTGTGGGTGTATATATTTATAGTCATGGGTGAATATATATATATACATATATACATAACCATCTATCCATTCATCCAATGATGCACCCATCCACCAATCTATCCATCCACCAATCTATCCATCTACCAACCTGTCTACCTACCCAAAGATCCATCCACCCATTTAATGACCCAACCATCCACCAGCCTATCCATCCATTCATTCATTCATCTATCTAATGATTCATGCATCCATTTAACCATTTATCCATCCAATGATCCATTCATCCACCAATCCATTCTTCCATTCTTCCATCCATCCATCCATCCATCCATCCATCCATCCATCCATCCATCCATCCATCCATCCATCCATCCATCCATCTATACACACACTTCTCTCATTAGGAAACCTCATCATTTTGTAGGATGAAATGAACCTTGGTACTCACACTTACTCACAAATCTCTTGTTCCTCTAACTGGAGGGCACAGTCACAAATGGCCAAACCTCCATTTAAGGAAGGGGTCCAGTACAGCCATCCCCTCCCTCATTTCCCAGTTGGGTGCCCTAGTTCTGTACTTCTCTACTGTGCCCCCACCCAGGTACCTTCCTGAGCCTCCTCTCTTCCTACTTTTCAACTTCCTTTTGTGTCTTCTCTTCTACCATTAGATTAGAAGCTCCTTGAGGGTAGCAATCACACAGTTCCTGGTGCATAGTATGCCCTTAATAAATGTTTGTTGACTGACTGACTGACTCCTCTATGAGACTAGGTGCTGGGCCAGCTTCTTTATATGTGAACCTGGAGTTGAGAAAGACTAGAAATAAGCTGACCTCAAGCTATGTCATCAAGGCAAGGCAGATGGAATAGAGGACAGAGAGCTTTCCTCAAAGTCAGGCAGAGCTGGGTTCAAGTCCTGATACATTCTGGTTGTCTGACCCTAGGTAAGTCATTTAAACTCTCAGAACTCTAGATCAGTAAAGCAAACCCAAATAGAAATGGGGATCACTAAACCTGTCACAGAGATACCCAAGGGCTACATGTTGACTTAGAAAACCATATATTAACATTATCTATGTTCTATTGTATTTTTATTTATTTTGTTAAATATTTCCCAACTGCATTTGAATCTGGTTCTGGCTCCACTTGGGAGCGCTGGGGGTCACCCTGTGTTTGACATCCCTACTCTAAACAGCCCCTTAAGACGAGAAGCTGCAGAGAAGGTTCTGACCTTCATTGGTAGAGGGAGTTTCCTCCAATACCAATCAGATCATAGGTTCAGTTCCTATCTCCCATCTTTGGTTATATCATATGAATGTATGTCTTAATTGAGAAGACAGCAAGGGAGCACAGTGGATACATGATCAACCTTAGAACCACAGATTCATTTTACAGATGAGGAAACTGAGGTTCAGAGAAGCTCAGGCACTAACTCAAAGCTACAAGTGTAGCAAGTAGTACAGTTGGGATTGGAACAATTCCAGAATTCCTCCCCCGTATGACACTGCATTGCTCTATTGTCTGTGAGAGCAGGAAACACCTTTCTTTTCTTTTCTTTTTTTTTTTTTTTTGTGGGGCAATGGGGCTTAAGTGACTTGCCCAGGGTCACACAGCTAGTAAGTGTCAAGTGTCTGAGGACCGGATTTGAACTCAGGTACTCCCGTATCCAGGACCAGTGCCTTATTCACTGTGCCACCTAGCTGCCCCAGGAAACACCTTTCTTGAGCACACCTTGGGATTAATCATTAGAAGTTTGTAGAAGAGTCCTTTCCATTGGTGCATTTATCAAGGAATCTTCTATACGACATAGTGTTGGAGGGGAGCCTTTAATATCCAGCGTATGAGCTGGGATTTATATGGTGCTTAACGGCTTGGAAATGATTGTGTGTGTTGTTTTATCCTCACAACGACCTTGGGAGGGAGGTGCTATGATTATGCTCATTTTACAAATGAACAAACTGAGGCCAAAAGAGGGTAAGCAAAGTGCCCAGGGTCACAGAGCTAGTACGTTGTTTTTTTTTTTTTTGTTGTTTCTGTTTTTGCGGGGCAGTGGGGATTAAGTGACTTGCCCAGGGTCACACAGCTAGTATGGTGTGTTTTTTTTTTTGGTGAGGCAATTGGGGTTAAGTGACTTGCCCAGGGTCACACAGCTAGTAAATGTTAAGTGTCTGATGCCAGATTTGAACTCAGGTCCTCCTGAATCCAGGGCCAGTGCTCTATCCATTGTGCCACCTAGCTGCCCCTAGCTAGTATGTTTTTGAGGAAGGATTTGATCCTGGGTCTTCCTGACTCCAAGTCCCTCCTTGGGCACATGCTAGCTGTGTGTGACCCTTGCTAAGTCACTCTCTGTGTCCCCAAACCTTTCTCTAAGACTACGGGTTGCAGAAGAGTTGTCCATCTGCTTTGGGAGATAGAATTTCTTTGCTCGAAGTCCCTTATATCAATGAAATCACAGGTCCGGTGCCAACAAAAATGATATTATGCCTTGTATAACTATCTGTACACGTAGAGAAAAGTGGCATAGTGGAGACAGCCAGCTTCGGGGTCAGGAGTCAGGAACGAGCTAGGTGTAAGTCCTTCTTGTCTCTGACCCATGCTGGTGCCCCTCTAAGACTAAAAAGCACAGAGGAGTGGCTAGTCTACATCTATGGAGGGAGTTCCCACAACTAGAGTCCCCCACACTGATGGAATCCCAGGTATGGACAGAATTTTATTTTTTTCTCCTAAACAGTCCCATCTCCAGAGTGCTGGATCACTCTTCCACCCCGGGCCCTGATGTGAACCCTTTGAGTACCTGAATGTAGAATCTTGATCTTTTCTTCTGCTTCCCCCAGTCTAGCGGCCAAAGTGATTTGTGCTTCCTGTAGGCCCCTGCGAAGAGACGAGGGCTGGTTCAGATTGATTAGAATTACCCAGGGCCACACCCCGCCTTATGCTGGGGCTGGTCACCGGAGGGGCCACCACCCACCTTTGCCTCTGACATGGGTGGAAATTCAGAGCTCAGAGGTGAACTGAGGGCGGGCCATCCTTGGAAGCCAGAAGCCCTGTACTCAGACCCTGCTTTTGGTGCATCTCTGAATGTCAGAGTGGGAAAGGACCCCAGTGGTCAAGCCAAGCCAAGCCTGGACAAAAGCCAATCGATCTATGGCAGCCTGGGCATAGGGTCATCTGACCTCTACCAGAGGATGGTCAGGGCGGCTCTCATTATTAGGGGGGCTCTCCTGACACTCAGCTGAAATTGGCCTCTTTGTGAACTTTCACCTACTGCTTCCTGTTTGGCCACTGGGGGCCAAGCAGAACCAGCTAATCCCTTCTCCACATGATAGATACAGGATGACAGCGCACATGCCCCCCCCCCCAAGCCTTCTCTTCTCCATAAGAAACATTCCTAGTTCCTTCAAATACTTAAATAATAACAATAATGAGTATTAATAATTAATTCATTGTGATAATGACCATTAGTAATTATTTTTATTAATAATAAACATTGGTAATATTAATGATTAATAATAATTATCAATGAAAATCAATAATAATGATGAGGAAGACATCTATACTGGGCTGTAAGATTTGAAAAAACTTTATAGATTACATATAATTCTACATAAATATGATTACATATAATATATAAATAGAAATAAACATATAAACCATGATTATATATTATATATAAAATATGATTCTATATTATGTATACATAGTATCATATATATGATCTCATTTGATCCTCACAACCCGGTGAAGTAGGTGTCATTTTTTTTTTTGAGGCAATTGGGGTTAAGTGACTTGCCCAGGGTCACACAGCTAGTAAGTGTTAAGTGTCTGAGGCCGGATTTGAACTCAGGTCCTCCTGAATTCAGGGTCAGTGCTCTATCCATTGCACCACCTAGCTTCCCCAGTAGGTGTCATTGTTAACCCTATTTAGGAAACTGAGATTGAGAGAGGAAGGAAATCAGCATTTATTAAGTGCTTACTATATGTCCCATTCATTTTATCTTCATAACAACTTGTGAGGCAGGTGCTATTATTATCCCCATTTTACAGATAAGGAATCTGAGATGAACAAAGGTCAAATAACTTGCTCAGGGTCATACAGCTATTAATTGTGTGAGGCAGAATTTGAACTCAGATCTTCTTGACTTTAAGCAAAGCCCTCTCTTCAATGCACCAGCTTACAATGAGATGGTGACGTTATGATCCTGGTTGTTCATGCTCTGGTTTATTAAGATCCTCCCTAAATTGTTTCACCTGGACCCGAACCTATCATTTGGATGTGATCTGACCAAGGTAGGGGGACAGTGGGGCTAACAACATCTCCAGGAGCTATGTGCCCCTTAATAACAAGCCCATCTCTCTACTCCTTTGCTCTGAGAAAGGACGGGGGCTCTCTGAGGCTTCCTTCCCGATGTCCTCTGGGATGGAGACTCCCTAGCCCTCTCCGGCCCTGCTGGGTTTCGGGCACTGCCTGTCCCTGGCTGGAGAACTCACCAGACTATTCCCTAGCCTCCTCCTCCTTTCCATCAGTTTGCTCTGTTACTTTTTTACTGCGTACTTAAGACTATAATTCAGAAGTTATGCTACTGAATTTATGTGCTTATTATAGGCCCACCATTCGGGATGCCCCAGTTAAGGTGCTGTCAGCATTTCCATTATAAACCTCTATATCCCTGG
This sequence comes from Dromiciops gliroides, assembly GCF_019393635.1. NCBI lineage: Eukaryota > Metazoa > Chordata > Mammalia > Microbiotheria > Microbiotheriidae > Dromiciops > Dromiciops gliroides. Next base: position 28,734,979 of record NC_057861.1, read on the forward strand.
GTTTATAGCCCCGACTATAAAAACCTCTCTCCAGGCTGGAGTTGGGCACCTTGGAGCTCAGCCCAGAAGAAAATCTCTCTGTAAAATCTGTGATGGAAAGAGATAGACAGGGAGGGATGGAGGGAAGAAAGATAGAGGGAGAGATAGACATATAGAGAAAGAGGGAGAGAAAGGCAGAGACAGAGAGAGAGACAGAGGGTGGAGATGGAGAAGGAAGGAGGAAGAGAAAGAGAGAGGGAGGGAAAGAGAGAGGGAGGGAAAGAGAGAGGGAGGGAGAGAAAGACAGAGACAGAGACAGAGGAAGGGAGGGAAGGAGAAAGGGATGGAGAGATACATATAGAGAGACAGAGAACAAGAGAGAGACAGAGAGAGGAGATGGAAAGGGAGGGAGGGAGAGAGAGGGAGATGGGGAAAGAGAGACAGAGGGAGAGAGAGAGAGATGAAGACAGTAAATGGAGAGAGAGGGAGGAAGAGACAGTGAGGAGAGGGAAAGAGAGAGAGAGACAGTGAGGAAAGGGAAAGAGAGAGAGAGAGGGAGAGAGAGAGAGAGAGAGAAAGTGGGGGAGGGAGGGAGAGACAGAAAGATAAAGGCAGAGAGGAGAGAGACAGACAACAGGCAGAGACAGAGACAGAGATGGAGGACCCATAGGGTGATTCTGGAGTCGGAAGAGCACAAACACAATCGGACCAGGGTGATAATGGGGTTCTTAAGTAGGTGGCAGGAGAGAATCGAGGCCAGTGGGTTTCCCACAGGCTGAAATGAGCGATCCACTATCCTCTAGCATGTGAAGGTCCCCTGGTGAGCAGCTAATTTCTTTACTTGAGGAGGGCAGGGCTTGAAATACAGAGCCACTACAGTGATGCATGTGGTGGGAATGCTGGGCTTGGAAACAGAAGAGCTGAGTTCAAGTCCTGCCTCGGATACAAATTAGCTGTGTGACCCTGGGTAAATCATTTGATCTCTCTCAGCCTCACTTTCTCATCTATCAAATGGGGATAGTAATAGCACCCACTTCACAGGCTTGTTATGTAAGGCTCGAATGAGATGACTTAAACAAAGCACTTTGGGAAGCTTAGAGCGGGACATACATTAGCTATTACAATTATTACAGGTAGAAGGAGGGTCTGAGAACCTTTTCAGGGGCTTTTAAAGGCTAGGACCTGATAAGATGCCTGTGGTTGGGGGACCTTAGTTTCCAAGGGAGGTAGACTAGAATGAGATAAGAGAGGATTTCTTTGTATCCTTGGTGTTTAGTATGGGTACACAGTAGATGCTTAATAAAGAATTACTGATTGTTGAATGACTGGAGGGAGGTGGGAGAGCTGAGTACTTAGAGCCTCCTGTGGAGAAGGGATTGGTCCCAGAGGTCAGCACCAGGAGCAATGGGGGCAAGATGCCAAGGGGCACATTTCGAGTGCATGTCAAAAAGTCCTATTTTTCTTTTTTTGGTGGGGCAATGAGGGTTAAGTGACTTGCCCAGGGTCACACAGCTAGTAAGTGGTAAGTGTCTGAGGCCGGATTTGAACTCAGGTCCTCCTGACTCCAGGGCCGGTGCTCTATCCACTGCGCCACCTAGCTGCCCCTCAAAAAGTCCTTCTTAACCAGTAGAGTTGCCCAGAAGGGACAGGGGCTGCCTCGAGAGATAGTGGAGGTCATCAAGGGAAGGCTGGGTGACCCCTTGTTCTGAAGAGGAAAGTCTTGTGCAGTTATGGGTACATGCCAGGATAGTGACTATGGTAACTAGAATGACAAGGTGATGAATGTCTATGGCAAAGAAGTCATATTCTCTCATTTAAACAATTTAAAAAATTCAACTCTATTATATATAATATTTGATATTCAAACACACACTCTTCTTTACCCATCTCAGTTCCAAACAACAAACATTTTAAGTACCTAATATGTCTAATAAAATAATCTTATTTTGAATTTTTTAAAAAGGGCATCGATAAGCTGGAGGGTGTGCAAAGGAGTGCTATCAGGGTGGTGAAGGGCTTTCACCCAATTCAATCAATTCCAAATCAAACTTCAGGTGGGGGCTCCTGGGCATCTGCCAAGTCCCATTATTTTATCACACCTCCATGTTTTGTGAAGCTCTTTCGACGGAACTGGAGAACAGAAATCTCAGAGGAGCCATGATGGCTGTCATATGGAAGAGGGATTGGTCTTGTTCTCCTTGGCCCCGGAGGATAGAACCAGGAACAATGAGGGGGAGCTGCAAGATGTTCAGGAAGAACGTCCTCATGAGTGGAGCCTTCTACAATGCTCCTGAGAGTGGGTGCCCGGAAGGACTCGGTGTCCTGGGCAAGCCAGGTCCCTAAGGTAAGCATGACTCTCCCTTGGGAGAGAACAGGTTTTCAGTGTCTAGAGGCCTTGCCAACCACATTAATGAGACAATTAATAGATTTTACAGGCTTACTTACTGTTCAAAAAAGAAAAGAGCTCCTTAAGCATCTAACTACCCTAGAAATCACATATGTGAGCTGTTAGTCTTTTTAAAAAGAATAGGTAGGGGCAGCTAGGTGGCGCAGTGGATAGAGCACTGGCCCTGAATTCAGGAGGACCTGAGTTCAAATCCAGCCACAGACACTAGACACTAGCTGTGTGACCCTGGGCAAGTCACTTAACCCCCGATGCCCCGCAAAAAAAAAAAAAGAAAAAAAAAGAGTAGGTAAATTCAAGACAAGGAAGTTTGGTCCAGTGGGAAGAGCTCCAGGCAAATCAGGAGACTTGTTCCTGGCTCAGCCATTAACTTGCTGGGTGACCTTGGAATGGTCACTCTACCTCTATAGGCCCGAGTTTTTCCATTGGTAAAATAAGGCGCATGAACCCTGCTCCACCATGTTGCTGTTACCCTAGAAATTGTTCTACTGGTTCAACACATCCCAGTCACTTTCCTTTTTTTTTTTCTTTTGCAGGGCAATGAGGGTTAAGTGACTTGCCCAGGGTCACACAGCTAGGAAGTATCATGTGTTTAAGGTCAGATGTGAACTCAGGTCCTCCTGAATCCAGGGACAGTGCTTTATCCACTGCACCACCTAGCTACCCCCCCCAGTCACTTTCAATAGTTCAGTGACCCACCAATCCATGAAGATGTCCTGTGAGATTAGGTGAGTATACTTTCTGACCAATGTGATGACCAACTACAATTCCGAAGGAGCAGTGATGAAGGATGTTGCCAACCTCCTGATAGGGAGAGGATGGACCCTCCATCACATTCATATACCATGGTCTGATTCAGCCGTTTCTCAATTGATAGGCATGTGATTTGGTTCTAGATTTTTGCTGCTACAAATAGTATGGTCATGAATGGTTTGGTAGATTTGAAAGTTTCCTTCCTTCCTTCCTTCCTTCCTTCCTTCCTTCCTTCCTTCCTTCCTTCCTTCCTTCCTTCCTTCCTTCCTTCCTTCCTTCCTTCCTTCCTTCCTTTCCTTTCCTTTCCTTTCCTTTCCTTTTTTTTTCCTGCAGAGCAATGAGGGTTAAGTGACTTGCCCAGGGTCACACAGCTAGTAAATATCAAGTGTTTGAGGCTAAATTTATCTCATTTGACCTGTATAACAGTCCCAGGAGGTAGGTGCTATTATTACCTTCACTTTACAGTTGAAGAAACTGAGGTGGAGATTAAGTGACTAGCCTAGGGTCACACAGCTATTAAGTATCTGAGACTGGATTTTAACTCAGGTCTTATTATTATTATTTTTTTTTGTGGGGCAATAAGGGTTAAGTGACTTGCCCAGGGTCACACAGCTAGTAAGTGTCAAGTGTCTGAGGCTGGATTTGAAGTTAGGTCCTCCTGAATCCAGGGCCGGTGCTTTATCCACTGCACCACCTAGCTGCCCCCTTACCTCTGGTCTTATTAAAAAAAAACACAAAATTATTACTTATTTTTTAACATTCACTTAAAATTTTTTTTGAGTTACAAATTCTTTCCTTTCCCCTTGGCCCTTCTCCACTCACTGAGAAAGTAAGAAATGTGATGTCAATTATCATGTGAAATCATGCAAAACATATTTATATATAAGCCATGTTGCAAAAAAAGGTATAAAAACACAAAACAACAAACAAAGAAAAATAATGAAACTGAAAAAAATATGCTTCACTCTATACTCAGAGTTCATAATTTCTCTCTCTGGAGATGGATAGCATTTTTCATCATTAATCCTTCAGAATTGTCTTAGATCAAAGCTTCTTAAACTTTGGGCCACGACCCCATATGGAGTCATGTAACTGAATGTGGAGATTGCAAAAAAAAATTGGCAACAGTAAAAGGTTATGTATACCTATTTTATATATTTATATACCTGGGGTTGTGTAAAAATTTCTCTGGCAAAAAAGAGTCACAAGCAGAAAAAGTTTAAGAAGCCCTGTTTTAAATCATTGTATTGATCAAAGTAGCTAAGTCTTTCACAGATGATTATCCTTTCAATATTGCTGCTACTATGTGCAGTGGTCTAGTTCTGCTCACTTCACTTTGCATCAGCTCATATAAGTCTTCCCAGGTTTTTCTGAAACCATCCCAAATGTCGTTTCTTAGAGCACAATAGTATTCCGTCACAATCATATATAGTACAATTTGCTTAGCCATTCCCCAATTGATGAGCATCATCTCCATTTTCAATTATTTGCCACCACAAAAAGAGTGGCTATAAATATTTTTTTACTTCTAAGTCTTTTTCCCTTTTCTTGGATCTCATTGGGACACAGACCTACTAGTGGTATTTCTGAATCCAAGGGTATGCACAGTATTATAACCCTTTGGGCATCATTCCATATTGCTCTCTAGAATGGTTGGATAAGTTTACAACTTCACCAATAGTGTATTAGCGTCCCAATTTTTCCACATTCCCTCCAACATTTGTCATATTAGCCAATGTGACAGGTGTGACGTGGTATCTCAGAGTTGTTTTAATATCTCTAATTTGCATTTTTCATATAATTATAGATCACTTTGATTTCTTCTTCTGAGAACTGCATGTTATATCCTTTGACCATTTACCAATAGTGGAATGATACATATTCTTGTAAGTTTGGCTTAGTTTTCCATATATTTGAGATGAGGAGCTCAGGTCTTCTTGATTCTAGACCCAGTGTTCTACCTATTGAGCCACCTTACTGCCTATTAGTTGTTCAGGCCTCCTGGATCAGTAATCTGCTTCTATGAGAATGGAAGTTTTCCGAGGAATCAAGGGGAATCTACTATTCCCCACCCTCACCATTGGGCTCCCTAGTACAAATCCTCCTCTTATTACTCTTCTTTATCCCCACAAACACCCTTGACTCACTCACTTTTGTTTTTCTGCCTCATTTCTCTGAAGCAAGGTTTCTGTTAAAAGTGCTTTGTTGGGAATGCCCGGAAGCCTGGGTCCCTCTGACACCGTGAACCCAGCCGGAGTCGTCCCTTCTCTCTGCTCTAGAGGTTAAAAAAAAGAAGACAGAAAGACATTACTGGAGAGGCATGACAAGTGGAGAAAGCAGCTTCCTTTTATGAGGCTAAACACCAATAACCCGTGTAAAAAATTGATTTCCCCAAGTTCCCTAAATTGATTTTGGGCTCCTGAGTTGATACATCTGACTGACTCTGCTGCGATCAGCTGTGGCAGCCCATTCACCGGAGGGGAAAAGATGGATGGGGGTGGAGGGGTGGGGTGGGGTGGCATGGCTGCTGGAGTTTGATCTGAACTTCTCAACTGCCCACATTCACGTTGCCCCAGCACCAGACCACCTGGAGGGTCATCCTTACCTGCTGTGTGGCCTTGGACAAGTCACTTAATCTCTGAATCTCAAGCGGCAACCTCTATTAAGTTAAAGATGGGCTGCGATCTGTATGGGTGACTGCAGTGGCCACACCAGGGGCTCCCTCTAGTGCTGAGATTCCTCGAGGGATGTAGATTTATGGTTTACAAAGTGCCTTATAATAATAACGTTAACAGGGTAATAACAACTAACATCTATGTTGCTCTTTACAAATGTATTATCCCGTTTGCTCTTCGCAACAACCCTGGGAGGGAGGGGCTATGATCACCCCCATTTTACAGATGAGAAAACGGAGGCCAAAAGGTGAAGGGACTCTTTACCTTCGTGATGTTGGCCAAGTCCCTTCACCTCCGTGGGCCCCGACTTCCTCATCTGTAAAACGAAGTGGTTGGATTCAATGGCCGCCAAGGTTCCTTTCAGCTCTAGACCTGTGACCGATCCTATGATCTCTCTCTGGACTTCGGTTTCTTCACATCTAAAAAGAAGGGGGTTGGAGTCGATGGCGTCCGAGCCTTTGATTCCAAGACCAGCACTCTGCCTGTTGTACCGCTGATGGCCACTAGGGGTGCCATAGGACACAGAGTCCTGAGGGCTGAATTCTAGTCTCAGACTCTCATTAGCTCACTTAACTACTGTCTGCTTCAGTTTCCCCACCTGTAAAGTGGGGATAATAATAGCACCTACCTTTCTGGGTTGCTGTAAGGATCAAATAAAATAATAAAGAACTGAGCATAGAGCCTGGAACATAGTGGTACTTATATAAAAATATTAGTTATTATTATTATTAATCAATAAACATTTATTAAGCATCTACTATGTGCCAGACATTGTGCTTAGCAAAGTGGATACAAAAAATGGCAAAAGACAGTCCCTGCTCTCAAGGAGCATATAATCTAATGGGGGGGGGGCGACATGCAAACAAATATAAACAAAGCAAACCATAAACAACAAGATAAATAGGAAAGAGGGAAGGCACTGGAATCAAGAGGGTGTAATCCTCATAATGCTTCTGTAAGGCAGGAAGTACATGCATGAATATTCCCATTTAACAGATGAGGAAACTGAGGCACAGATCACACAGCCAGTAAGCTGTTACTTGCACTTGTACCTTCTGGCTCAGGATTCAGCTCTCCTTTTGCTCCATCCCTCTGCCTCTTAAAGAAGACCCTTGCCCTTTCCTGGAGTACAAGGTGTCGGTAGAAATTTGTCTCCTCCCAAGAAGCATTTCTTGAGAAATCATTAATCTCTCCTGCCCCTGTGGTCCCCAAGTCCTCTGCTGGTGGCCAGCCATTGATCACCCAGTGCTGTCGTTTACCTGCCTCCTGTGTCTGTTTCATCTCTGCACCTCACCCTGCATCCCTTTGGGGCAGGAAGAACATGTCATATTCTTCCTTGTGTTTGCCCCCCCCCCCCCCAGCGCCTTGCCCATACAAGGTAGGCATTCAACAAATGTTTGTGGAGGAGGCAGATCCCTTCCCTCCCTCCCTCAGAAGAGTCCAGGGCATCAAAGAGCAGAAAGGGACCGAGAAAGCTCTTTGAAAGGGGAAACGCTTTGTGTTGATTCGGGGGTTTATCCCCTTCTAGGGGCTGATAGCAGCATGTTGGGTGCCCTGGGCTAGACCAGGGGAAGATCTACTTGGCCCCAGAGATCAGAACTGGGAGCAATGGGTGGAAGTCGGGAAGGGACTGACCAAGGTTCCACTGGCCCCATAGCCATGTTGATGTCAGGAAAAACTTCCTAACAATGAGAATCGTTCACAAGTAGAGTGGGATATAGTGGGTTTTCCCTATGATGGATGAACACTGGGTGGGTGCATTGCTGTGGGGTTCCTTTTGGAACTCGATGAACACTCTGGTCTCTTGAGACTCTGAAAAGATTGGCTATGCCAACTGGGGAATCATCAGGAAGAACACCCAGACTTACGGGCGTTGAATAGATCACCTCAGGCCAGCGCAGAATCTTAAAGTATGAACTTGTTTATAAAAATATTTTGGTAATTGTATGTCAATTGCAATTGGTTTCTTTGTAATCCCATGTGTTTTGTGTATTTAAAAAAAAAACGTTATTTCTGAGAGGGAATCCATGGGCTTCGCTAGACCGCCCAAGGGTTCCATGATATGACCAAGGTTAAGAGCCCTTGACCTAGAGAGAGGAGGTAGATCTGCTATTTATTTATTTATTTGTTTGTTTATTTGCAGGGCAATGAGGGTTAAGTGACTTGCCCAGGGTCACGCAGCTAGTATCAAGTGTCTGGGGTCAGGTCTGAACTCAGGTCCTCCTGAATCCAGGGCTGGTGCTTTATCTACTGCACTACCTGGCTGCCCCCTAGATCTGTTATTTCTGCAAGGTCTGGCAGGCCCTGCTAAAGCAAGAAGGGCTTCATGTAGGCCCACACTCGGGAGGCAGCTCTATGGGCCAAAGAGTTGGGTTCCCATCCTGGGTTCGCCGCTTATGATTGATGCTACTGTGGTAAAGTCACTTGTCTTTTCCTGGCCTCAGCTTCATCTGGTAAATGATGGAGATGACCTCCAAGATCTTTTTCAGCTCTAAATCCGGGATCTTATGATAAGCTACTGAACCTCTTGTGGGCTTCAGTTTCTTCATCAGTAAAATAAGGGGGTTGGACTCAATGTTCACCGATGTCCCTTCCAGCTCTAAATATCAAATCCTATGATGGTAATGACCAGTCTAACAGAGTCTGAAAAGACCTCACCAGACACAGGGGGATGACCTTGTAGACACAGAAGCTGGGAGACAGACCATCTACTAAGGTGTAAAGGGATTAGAAGCTAAAACAGTGCAAGGAATACCCGCAGTGGTGAAATCAGGGCTCATCGGGGGCATATTTCTCATCTCACTTTTGAGGTTATTTAGACATAAGAAATGGGGCAGCTAGTGGGCTCCTTCAGTGGCTAGAGTGCCCGGTCTGGAGTCAGGAAGACCTGTGTTCAAATCTGGCCCTAGACCCTTATTAGCTGTGTGACCCTGGGCAAGTCCCTTAATCCTGTTTGCCTTAGTTTCTTCATCTGTAAAATGAGCTGAAGAAGAAAATGGCAAACCACTCCAGTATCTCTGCTAAGAAAACCCCAAACAGGGTCATGAAGAGTAGGATGGAAATGACTGAAAAACAAAAGCCATAAGAACATAGATCTAATCTAACATAGGTCCTTCACCATCCTGTTTCTCCTTTGGATACTCTCTACTTTATTAATGTTTTTCTTAAACTGTGGTGCCCAGACCTGAACACAATAGTCCAGATGAGCTCAAATCTGGGTAGAGGGCAGTGGGACTGTCACCACCTTTTCCTGGAAGCTTGGACCCTTCCAATGCAGCCCAAGATAGCACTAGTTTTGGGTTTCCAACACTGGTGACTTATATTGACTTTCCAATCCGCTACCCCCCCCCCAGGATTATTTTCCTAAAGGATTCCTTTAGACAGGAAATGATGGTACCTTTGGTCTTGAGAATCTCTGGGTGCTTCTTCCACTGGACGTGGAGATCTTTCAGGGGTTGGCTGGTGGGGTCGAAAGCTTGTAGCTGCTGTAGTCTATCTTCCAAGCTTCTTGCTGCCTCAAACACAGGCACAGGGTCTGGGGAGAGAGCAACATGATGAGTGGCTTGTCCAATTCCCACCCCTTACCATTTACCCCATAGCTCTAACATGGAAAGGAAGCCAGCCTAGCTTAGTGGGGAAAGCACAGGAGTTGGACTCAGATTCTGGTTCAAGTTCAGCCTTTGCCTCTTACTAGTGGAGTAACAAGGATAAGACTTATTGACTGCCCAAGTCTCAATTTCTCCTTAGTAATATAGGGAGAATAAACTTTTGTCTACAAGAGGCAGCCTGGTATGATAGGAGTACTGAACTTAGGAGGTTGGATGTCTGGGGGTGAATTCTTCCCTGATACAGACTAATCATGTGACATGGGGGAATCTCTCTCACCCAAGAGACTTTCATCTCTCAAAGCCTCACTTTCCTCATCTGTAAAATGGGGAGAATAAAATTTGTGCTACTTACCTTACAGGGTTGCAAGAAAAGCACTATGTGCACCTTAAAGTACTCTATGGATGTATTATTATTAATAGTTTAAAATTTATTAAATAATAGTATGTAATAATACCATTATTAATCAACAATTTTATTAATAGTATTATTTTAATAGTATTATTAAATAATAGCATTATTAGTTAAATAATAATTAATTCTTGCTCCACTGATACAGTCCCTCACATGGATGCTTGATGAGCCTTTTTTAGGCATGTGTTATGGAGGGCATGCACAAGCTTCTGAACCTGGTTTCTGTCTGCTTACTGTCCGTTGAAGAGGAGGAGCTTTTTAATTGGCTGCTGAGCCAGAAAAGAGCATGTATCCAAAAGTTCTTTGGTCTCTTTCTTTCATGGTAGTGAGTGAGGCAATAACTGCTGTAAGCCTCTGGGTGGGGAGAACACCAATGGCCTTACTCTTCCTATCCAGACTGAAATGAAGCCCCAAAGAAAAGGCCCCAGCCCCGCAGCTGTTGATTGCCAAGGCCCTATATCCTGTAGCAAGAGAGTGACTTGTACAGCAGTTAGATGGCATTCCAAAGTGAACGCAGTGGAATGAACGCTTTGTAGTAGCCACTTTAAATTTAAGCTCATTTTCCCCAAAGACTGAGGTGCTGAGGGAAGAGTGTGCCTCACCCCCTTCCAGGTTTGGGGGAAATGTGTTTGTACTTTTTTGTTCCTGATATATATATATTTTTTGGTGAGGCAGTTGGGGTTAAGTGACTTGCCCAGGGTCACACAGCTAGTAAGTGTCAAGGGTCTGAGGCTGGATTTGAACTCAGGTCCTTCTGAATCCAGGGCCAATGCTTTATCTACTGTGTCACCTAGCCGCCCCTTGCTATATCTTCTTCTTTTTTTTTTTTAGTGAGGCAATTGGGGTTAAGTGACTTGCCCAGGGTCACACAGCTAGTAAGTGTTAAGTGTCTGAGGCTGGATTTGAACTCAGGTCCTCCTGACTCCAGGGCCGGTGCTCTATCCACTGTGCCACCTAGCTACCCCAATATATCTTCTTAATAAATATCTCTTTAACAAAAGGTAATTGATATTAATTGATTAAATGATACTGGGGTGCTAACCACTGGGTCAATCAATGATATAGGAGAGATATTAACTGCAATTGACAATTGGTACTGGTGAGAATACACAGAAATAAAGGCTTGAACTAACAGCAATAGAAAGACACTCCCAACATCTCAGGGGTGTCCTTAGAATTCTGAGGGGGAGATGAAGCTAACCAGCCCTCTGGGGATGAGGCCTACCTGCCTAGAACATAGTTCAGAGATGGGAAGGACTTTAGAACCTGGAATGTCAGAGCTGGAGGGACTTTAGAACATGGAATCTTAGAGCTGGGGGGAGTCTAGAATAGGGAATGTCTGACCTGGGAGGGCCCTTAGAACATATTATACCAGAAGCAGGAGAGTACTTGGAACACAGGGATAGGAGGGACCTTAGATCACAGAAAACTAGAGCTGAGAGGGACATTGGAACCGAAAATGTCAGAGGTGAGAGGGGCCTTAGAGCATTGAATGCCAGAGCTATAAGTATCTTTGGAGACCATGTAGTCCACCCCTGCAGCCTCTCATGTCACAGAGGTCATCATGCTCCCACAGAGGGGAAGCGGCTCCTTCAGAGAGCTCACTGCCAGCTCCAACACTCCCAATTCAATTACTTCTCCCCCCACCACTCTGCCTCATTTCCACTTCCCATTATACCCTTCCCCCTCCCATCACCACGAAGAACTTGCCCTCCCAAGTGGGCATTTCAGCATCATGCATTAATCCCAGAGTGGTATCTTCACCCTGCTCCTGCTGAGAATCCAGAGACCACCCAACCCCTTCCCACCAGAACCACTGGGAGACATCTTCTTGGCTGCCCCTTGGCCTCAACAAGCAAACCTCTTCCCTTTCCCTCCCTCCACCGTCCCCAGCAGCACCTCCTCCTAATAATGCCTGTTTATTTAGGCAAAGGAAGAAGGAGACAATAGCAGTTTATGCCGAGGTAAGCAGGTGCATTCAAACAGTCTGTCTTTCCTCTGTCAGCATTACACCATCATTAGCTAGTGTCTGCTCAGCAGGGTGTACCATTATGTCTCCCACGGCTGATGTAATTATACATTGACATAATTAACCCAGCAAGCCCATTAGGCAGGCCAGCTAAAAATTCATCTATAATTATTTGTTGTGTGCATGCTAATGAGTCCATCTGCACCGCCATTGTACAACACCGAACAAATTAATTTACAAGTCTGGATTTTTTAATAAGTTCAAGAAAATGCTGCCTATTGTGTTGGGTTTCTCGAAAAAATGCCAAGAAGGGTCCAGGGTCAGGGAAGTCGGACCAACACGAGAGCAGCTCAGGGTGCTCGGGTCCCAGGCCTGGCTCGAGGGGGAGTGCTGAGGGCCCTGCCCTGATTCCTGGGATGGCTGGAGAGGAAAAATCCAGCTCTGTCGTGGCAAGGGGAAAGAGCCCAGCCCAGCACCCAGCCTGTACAAGTATCAATGCAGGATAATTACATGCGATGGTAATAGAGGATGGCATCCATTCATGGGCATGTGAATTACAGTATTGATGCTGCATTGTGCTTGAACGGTATAATTGTTTAGGTCACTGTGATTCTTTCCCCATTCAATCCTGGAGACTCTCTCTTTTCAGGGCCCCTAAGCGGGGTTGCCAAGGGTGGGCTGGGTCAAGGCATGGAGACCCCAGAGGATGTTAAGTGGAGTTTTGATAAGGCTTTACAATTTTTGAAGCAGCTTGGTTTTGTTCACAGTGGGGAATCCGTGCATTTACTGGCCCTCTCCTTGCCCCTGATGTTTCAGGAGAAGCATTCTCCATGAACTCACGTGTATGGTGTTTGGCGAGCTGGTTGGTGGGGAACTCACAGGTTGACCAGCATGTTTGGTATACAGTAGGTGCTTAACAAATGCTTCTTGATTTATTCACCTTGGTTCAAATTCTAACCCTGAGGCTTACTTACCTGGGTGACCTTGGGCAAACCCTTTCATTTCCTCAGTGCTTTGGTTTTTTTCATCTACAAAATGAGTGTGTTGCACTATATAGTTTCTGAGAGGTTTCTTCCAACTCTAGACCTGTCCAAAGCTGCTGCCCAGTTTTGTCAATTCTACCTTCAAAGCATCTCTCAAATACATTCCCTTCTCTCCTCTGATATTGCCCCCACCCCAGTCCAAGCCCTCATCACCTCACCTGCTGGGAGGGAGGATGGGGGTCTGCTTGCCTCAAGTCTTTCCCCACTCCAATCCATAGACTATTTAGCTCTCAGAGTTCCTAAGGTGCAGGTCTGATCATATCACCCCACACTGCTCAACTCAATCAACTCTAATGGCTCTGGGATCAACTATAAAATCAGCCATTTGGCTTTGAAGGTCCCTCAAAACCTGGCTCCCTTTCTGGTCTTTTTGCACCTTCCTCCCCTTCACATAGTCTTCAATCCAGCATCGCCAGCCTCCTGGCTGTTCCTTATACTGGACAGTCTGGCTCTTGACTTGTGTCCTGACTGTCCCCCAGGCCTGGAACATTCTCCCTCTTCCTCTCCACCTCCTGGCCCCTCCAGGTCTCCGCTAAAGCCCCAGTTTTGTAAGGAGCTTTTCCTGATCCCACCACTGCTAACGCCTTCCCTCTGAGACGACTCCCTTTAACCTGTCTCCATCTTGTTTGCACATGGCTATTTTCACGTGGTCTCCCCCATCAGACTGTGAGCTCCTCGAGATCAGGGGCTGTCTTTAGCTTTTCTTTGTACCCACTTGTACTTAGCCCAGCGCTGGGTGACTGACTCACCTAGGACTCGATGGGACGAGATGCTGGTGAGATCCAACCACCATCCTGGGCGCTCTGGGCATTCCCAAACTCAGAGAGCCGCAGGGAGATGGGAGAAGGGACATACTCACCCTGGTTTTTCAGATGGAATAATTAGGTTAGTAGTGCATTCACAAGCTAGGCAAACTCATTTTACAGATAAGGAAACTGAGGCTACCAGGGGGTCATAAGATCCCACATCCAGGGGACTCCTGGGATGGCAGCCAAGTGTCATTTCATTGTTGGCTGCCACAGGACCTGGAGGCAAGCATGGAGCACAGAGGCAGCTCAGGGTCTGGAATCAGGGAGGCCTGAGTTCAAATCCAGCCTCAGATACTTACTAGCTGTGTGGCCCTGAGCAAGTCACTTCAGTCTGCCTGAGTTTCCTCACCTGTAAAATGGGGATAATAATAGCATCTATCTCCCAGGTTTATTGTGAGCATCAAATGAAATAATGATTGGAAAGTGCTTAGTACAGTACGTGGCACATAGTAAGTGTTTAATAATTGCTTGGCCATCCCGGCTGCTCTTATCTAGATACTATAAAGCTTATGAATGTCATTCCTAAAGTATAGTGCCCAGGACTCAACAGACTACTCCACATGTGGTCTGAGTGGCCACAAATAAATTTTTTGAGTTTAAGTGACTTAGCCAAGGTCACACAGAAAGCTGACAAGACCACAGAACTAGATTAGATTGTAAGCTCCTTGAGGGCAGGGATTGTCTTTCTGCCTTTTATCATATATTCAGTGCTTGACACAGTGTCTGGAACATAGTAGGAGCTTAATAAATATTCACAAATAGGGGCAGCTGGGTGGCACAGTGGATAGAGATGGAGTCAGGAGGACCTGAGTTCAAATCCAGCCTCAGACACTTGACATTTACTAGCTGTGTGACCTTGGGCAAGTCACTTAACCCCAATTGCCTCACAAAAAGAAAGAAAGAAAGAAAGAAAGAAAGAAAGAAAGAAAGAAAGAAAGAAAGAAAGAAAGAAAGAAAGAAAGAAAGAGAAATATTTACAAGTAGTACATTTCAAGACTGGGATTTGAACTCAGCTCTTGGGACCTGGTAAGTTATCCTGGGTTTGCCTGAGTTCCAGCCCAGCTGTTTTGAGCTGTTTGTTCATTCCCTGTCCCTTCTGGAGTCTTCCTAGGCTTGTAGGGGCTGGGGCAGGGACGTTTTGTGCCTCCCCTCCTAAGATGACAGAGGAAAGCTTTTCCATTGCAGAGCTGTGCTGATCTTTATAAAGGGAGACCCACAAAATTACTGGCCAGTTAGCTTCATTTCAATCCTGGGTAAAATATTAGGACAAATAAGAAGGCAATCGATGGGCAAACACTTAGAAGACAAACAGTATAATGAGTGATTATCAAAGCCAGTTCATAAAATACGGATTGGGCCTGACAAACCCAATAGCCTGCCTGGCCAAAATTATAGGTTTGGTGAACGAGGGGAGGCAGACACTTTGGCTGCCTGGACACAGCACACCCTCTAGCATGGGAGAGCCACAGGTAAATAACGGTGACATTCATATCACAATGAGACAAAGAATGAAACGAGTTTCAGAGCACAACAATGACTTACATTTCCATAGCATCTGAAGGTTTGTAAAGTGCTTTACACCCACTAAGCTCTTACCCTCACAACTGCGCTAGGTGACCTGGGATTGTAGAAGTCACCAAATTTCTAATTTATCCTGCATTTATCTATCTTGACTTGCTTGCCCCTTGTCGTCCCTCTTGAGCTCCTACGGAGCAAGGACTGTTTTTTGCCTTCCTTTGCCTCTCCAGTGCTTAGCAAAATGCCTGGCGCATAGTAGGTGCTTTCATAAATGTGTGTTGATTGGTTGACTGACTAAATGTCTCTGCACCTGCTTCCTCACCTATAAAATGAAGGGTCTGGATATGTTTTTTTTTGGGGGGGGATCTAAATCTGAAATGAGCCTGGGACCTTTCTGAAATGTTTCAGCATTATAAACTTTTTTTTTTTTGTCCCCAATGACCCTGTCGAGTCTAGGGCTGCTGTTTGTTATTGCTCCCATTTAACAGATGAAATGGAGGCCCACGAGAGGAATTCCCACAGCTTGAAAAGGGCAGAGTCAACCAGGTCTCCTGACTCCAGGTCCAGTGCTCTGTCTACAATACAGTGCCTGATGGCAGGAAAGGCTCCCTAGCAATGAGAACTGCACCAAAGTGGGATTTGGGGGTGGTGAGCTCCCTGTCACTAGAGGTATTCAAGTAGACAATGGATGAGTCACTGCTGGGGTTGTTGTTGGAGGGATTTTTGTACAGGTGTGGGCTGTGCTAGATCTGTTTTTGTTTTTGTTTTTTTTTAGGCAATGGGGGTTAAGTGACTTGCCCACGGTCACACAGCTAGTAAGTGTCAAGTGTCTGAGGCCAGATTTGAACTCAGGTACTCCTGAATCCAGGGCCGGTGCTTTAACCACTGCGCCATCTAGCTGCCCCTAGATCTGGTTTTGAAGAACCCTTCTAACTTGGAGGTTCTACGATTCTGACTTTGGTCGAAGAGATTTGGATTTGGGATCTAGAACCAGCCTGAGGTCCGGCTTTAGCATTCACTTGGTATAGGCAAAGTTCAAGGCAAATCACAAAGTCACCTGTTGGTGAATCATAAGGCAGGGTTCAGGAAGAGTGGAGGAGGGGTGGGCCACAAGTGCCAGGCTGGGAGAGTCATACAGTGGTGGAGATGGCCTGAGAACAGGGGATGTCAGGGTGGGGAGGGGTCTTAGAACAGGGGATGTCAGGGCTGGCCAGGGAATGGCCAGACCCTAGCAGTAAGTGGGCCTCTGGCCTCTTCTGTCTCCCCAAGATACCTGGGCTATGGGTCAAGTAGATGTCTATGGGCTGGAGCAGGTGCCCAGAACTTCCATGGCATGCACAGGTATGGTGACTGGGGCTGGATTTTACACATACTTGATTCAGGCAAAGAGACCCAGGGAAGGAACTGAAGTCAGGGCACAGCCAGTAATGAGGGTTGATCCATAGGACAGAAATAGATCGTGGTCCTGTGATTAAATTATCAGGGGGAATTCCCAGGTAAGGAAACTCCCTCCACTGATGCAGATCAGCACCTTCTCTTCCACATAGAGAGTTAGAGGGTACTTGGGGTACTGAAGGATTAAGTGATCAAAAGTCATGCAGCTGGTGGGATTTGAACCCAGGTCATCCTGATTCCAAGATCAGTTCTCTATTCTCTATTCCAGGGCTTCTTAAACTTTTCCCACTCACAGCCCTTTATCACCTGAGAAATTTTTACTTGATCCCAGGTATATAGGTATGTAAAATAGGTAGACATAACCTTTTCCTGTTAACAAATTTTTCACGACGCTCACATTCAGTTACATGACCCCATATGGGGTCACAACCCACAGTTTAAGAAGGTTGGCTCTATACCATGCCACCTTTCAGACGGGGAAGATTTCCTTAGAATCAGTCATCAGTTGGGAGCAGCAGGAGCCTAAGGAGTCCTCGGTGGGGCCACTGGGTGGGTGGGTAGGGTCAGGATCAAAGGTCAGGCAAGGAGCGGGAGGTTGAAGGTGTCCTCCTGCCTCTGAATATCTGGAAGGTCTATGACAAGTAAATCTGGCCTCCCCGTGGGCATCATGCCCACTTGCTGGGGAAGTGGCACTGGGGCTGGGCAGCTCAGCCTCCCGAAGTGCCCTTCCCTGAGATGGACCAAGCAGGATGACTATTGTGCCCACGCTCATCACTCAGACAAGCCTCATTGGCATGGGTGGGTAGGGAGGTGCCCGCCTTCCAGGCCTTCCAACCCCCCTGGCCAAGACACGAGGCATCTGTTCCCCTGCATCTCCAGCCTGTCAGCTAGGAGGACATGCTACCTGCAGTCTTTGGAGGTATGAGAGGTGGTCACCAGGGGCAGGAGTTCATGTCACCTCAGCAGGACTGAAGGAATCCATCGAGAAATGTTTAGTAAGAGCCTATTGTGTGCCAGGCACTGTGCCAAGCACATCACAGAAACCTTCTCTTCCTTCGAGATTCAGTTCAGATACACTCCTGATGAAGCCAACCTCGTTTGACAGATGAGCAAACTGAAGCTCAGAGAGGGAAAGTGACTTGCCTGTGGTCACACAGCTTAGTAAGTGGCAGAGCCAGAATTCGCACTCAGGTCTTTCTGACACCCCACTGCCTTACACTGATGAAATGGCAGTCCTGCCTCCCTCCTCTCCAATGAACCTTTTAAGTAAGGGAGCACCCGTGTTCTCAGGAGTTAATGTGCTTTAGTAGACTGACCTCTGAACCTGGAGTTGGGAGGTCTGGGCCACTTAACAGGCCACTGAAACTCTCTAGGCCTCCATTTCCTCAAATGAAGATGATAATAACTTAGATTTCTTGAATGTTTTAAGGTTTCTAAAAGGTCATCTTCCTAACAACCCTGGGAGGTAGGCAGTGCAAATGTTGTCATCTCCTCCTGACAGATAAGGAAGCAAAAGACAGATGGGGAAACTGAGGCTCAAAGGGGTGCGTTTATTTAGCACCTACTATGTGCCAAGCACTGTGCTAAGAACTGAGCATACAAAAAAAGCCATCTTCCTCCCCCCCAACCCCGCCCCCCAAAAGTTCCTTCCTTCGGGTCAAGGAGTTCGCAGTATGGTGGAGGTGGGAGTGGGAAGGGATAACATGCAAACATCTCTGCACAAATGAGATATTGCAGGTGGCGTAACTGGAAAAAGCAGGGAATATGCATTTATACAGCACTTACTGTGTACCAAGCTCTTCACAAATAGTCTCAATCTCTCATCTGATCCTTGTAACAACCCTGCTCTTCTGGTCTCATCTAACCATCTCCTTCTCAGCCCATTTTACAGATAAGGAAACTGAGGCAAACAGGCTAAATGACTTGTCCAGGGTCTTACAACTAGTAAGTGTCTGAGGCCAGATTCGAATTCAGGTTTTCCTGACTATAGGTCCATAGCTCTACATCCTGAGACACCTAGTTTCTTAGAGACCTAGGGAGATAATAGGATAAATGAATAATTGGAAGATCATTAACAGAGGGAAATGACTCACATTAAGGGGGATCATGAAATGCATATGAGTGAGTGACTACCCCCAGCTTGTTTATTGTCTCTTGGGCTTGTCTATTTTTTTTTCTTTTTTCTTTTTTCTTTTTTTGCTTTAGTGAGGCAATTGGGGTTAAGTGACTTGCCCAGGGTCACACAGCTAGTAAGTGTTAGTGTCTGAGGCCACATTTGAACTCAGGTACTCCTGACTCCAGGGCTGGCGCTCCATCCACTGCGCCATCTAGCTGCCCCTTGGGCTTGTCTATTGTCTCTATTGTTTCTTGTGTCTGTCTGTCTGCCCTTCTGTTGATGTGTGTCCTCTTGCTCCCTTGGCACCAGAGTCATCACTATCATTTCTGGTGCCTGGGATAAGCGATACAGAAAAATTCCTTCAAATTAATTTTATAAGACATATTGAAGAGTGAGTGTGTGTGTGTGTGTGTGTGTGTGTGTGTGTGCGTGTGTGTGTGTGTGTGTGTGAGAGAGAGAGAGAGAGAGAGAAGGAGGGAGGGAGGGGGAGGGAGGGAGGGAGGGAGAGAGAGAGAGAGAGAGAGAGAGAGAGAGAGAGAGAGAGAGAGGAGAGAGAGAGAATTTAGACCTTGAGATATAATGCCCCATACAGGGAAGAAACCCCAGGGAAGAAGGAAGGAAGGAAAGAAGGTGCATTTATTAAGTGATTACTCTGTGCCAAGAATGGTACTAAATCATTTCACCCCTTCATCCCTGAGTATCTAGGTGGCACCAGTGGTGCAGTAAGCAGCCTGGGACAGAGGATTGCCCTGGAAGCAGCAAGATGTGATTTTGAATCTCGCCACAGGCGCTAGCTGGGTGACCTTGGGCAAGGCATGTCACCACTCTCATCCTCAGTTTCCTCATCTGATAAATGGGGCTAATAATAGTACCCAACTCCCAGGACTGAAGAAATAGGTAGGGCAGCAGATAGAGTGTTTGCACCTGGAGCCAGGGGGACCTGAGTTCAAATCCAGCCTCTGACAGTTACTAAGTTGTTTGACTCCGGGCAAGTCACTTTACCTCTGACTGCCTCAGTCTCCTTATCTGTAAAATGAGCTGGAGCAGGAAATGACAAACCACTCCAGGATCTTTGCCAAGAAAACCTCAAATGGGGTCACGAAGCTGGACATGATTGAAAAATGACAGCACCACCACCACCACCACCACCATAGCCACCCTCCCAGGATTGGTACAAGGATGAGCTAGTATATCTACGGCACTTTGCACACCTTAAAGAGCTCTAGAAATGCCAACTATCACTATTACTATTGTGTCTGGGATGCTTCTCTCTTCAGCTCTGCTTGTCAGCATCCTCAGCTCTCCTCCAGGCTTAGCCTAAGAGGCTCCTCCTACAAAAGACCTTGTCAGCTTCTCAGTCCATCCCTTCTTTCTGTCCCCCATATTTATGAGCTGTCCCAGGAATTACTTTGTACTTACTTATGTGGACACATTATACCCGCCACCTTTCTCCCCCAGTGCAAGCTCTCTGGGGGCTGGGACTGCATCATTTATCTCTGTAAGTCTGGTGCCTAATGCATATTTTAACAGTGGATTTGTGATTTCATGCCTGCAAGGAACTCTCAGTGTAGGGGCCCTCCAAAGCAAGTTGGCGTTTGGTCTGTGACTTAGATAAAATCTTATAGAGTTGCTTGGGGGCACTGAGAAATTCAGTGACTTGTCCAGGGTTGCTACAAGCCTATAAGTATACAAGTTGATGTTTGATCTTAAGTCTTCCTGGGAATAGAGCATTCAACTTGGAGTCAGAATAGACCTGAGTTCGAATTCAGCCTCAGATACTTACTATATGATTCTGGGAGAACCACTTGAACTCTTTCTGCCTCAGTTTCCTCGTCTACAAAATGGTAATGATCATAAGAACAACTTAGTTCTCAGGATTGTTTTGAGAATCAAATGAGATAACATTTGTAGGGCGGCAGCTAGGTGGCCCAGTGGATAAAGCACTGGCCCTGGATTCAGGAGGACCTGAGTTCAAATCTGGCCTCAGACACTTGACATTTATAGCTGTGTGACCCTGGGCAAGTCACTTAACCCTCACTGGCCCCCCCACACACACACACAAAGAGAGAGAGATGACATTTGTAAAGTGCTTATCTTAAATAATTCTATAAATACTAACCATCGTTATTCTTAAATCCAAGGCCGGCTCTCTATGCCCTATAGTTGCCTCTCAAATTACAAAGCCCTAGCACTCGCAGGTTCAATAGAATCCAACTGAAGAGATTCCAATGTCTCCCTTGGGGGAATCTCGGTGCCTGCCCACGTTGGACTCAACAGTGATGGGGTAACTCTGTACCCCAAAGCCTTACTTAATATTTTTTTCTTTTCTTTTTTTGGTGAAGCAATTGGGGTTAAGTGACTTGCCCAGGGTCACACAGCTAGTAAGTGTTAAGTGTCTGAGGCCGGATTTGAACTCAGGTCCTCCTGAATCCAGGGCTGGTGCTCTATCCACTCTGCCATCTAGCTGCCCCAGCCTTACTTAATTTTTTTTTTTTTCAGTGAGGCAATGGGGGTTAAGTGACTTGCCCAGGGTCACACAGCTAGTAAGTGTTAAGTGTCTGAGGCTGGATTTGAACTCAGGTACTCCTGACTCCAGGGCCGGTGCTCTATCCACTGCGCCACCTAGCTGCCCCAGCCTTACTTAATATTAATAGGGAGAGGATTTTTATGTGAGTCAACCTCTCCTTCCCTGCTTTATGTTCCAACCCATTCCAATGGGCCTCTCTCTATTCAAGAAGGCGGCCCGTTCCTAGAGAATTCTCATTATTTCCGAACACACAAAGAGTTGGGCTGTGAGCTGTTTTAAGTTTCCGCTCTAAAATGTACACAGTGATGATTATAATTTACTTCCCAGGGTAGCTTCCGTTATTTATTCTCTCCCCCCGCCCCTTGCATATTGCTGAGTTCCTAGATTTTTCAGCGAGCTTGCAAACTAATTTCTTCCTCCAATCCTCCTTGGGGTTAAGTCTACCGAGCCCTCTACTACCCATTCTGAATTTCCTTTCCCAGAGTTGTTGCTTTTTTTTTTTTTTTTTGGTTGGGGGTGGGGAAGAATTATTTAGAGGAACAGACGAGAGGACTCTGTCACATTATGCAGGCTTAAAATGTATGGAGCAGGCATGCTGGTGAATCAAAGGTGTTCTCAACTATTTGGTCCAGGAGTGTTATTTAAAGCATCAGCTAAATGTCAGTCGCTGTTCCTGTGAACGTAAATTGAAAGCGAGAGAGGGAAAAAACCAACAACAACTACCTAACACGGGCTTACTTTATAATATCTGGAGTCAACTCTTCGGTAAATAGAGAAGTAATGATGGCCCTGGGGAGACTTAATGCATTTCCTCCTGCTTTCTTTTCTCCAAAAGCACCTAGCATGGCGAGCGCTCAATAAATATACCTTGATCAAGAATCCTCAATAGCTCCCTATTGCCTTTAAGGTCATGTACAGACTCCTTGGCTTGGCATTAAAATCCTGTACAATTTGACTCTTGCCTCCCTTTCTAGACTTACTGTATGTCATTCCTCACCCAGACTGGCTAGCTTGCTGTTTTTTTTTTTTTTTCATATGCTCCCTCTCCTTCTGCTGTCTTTGTGTAGGTTTTCTGGGATGCCTGGAAGGCACCCCTGCTTTGCTGCTCTACCTCAGGACCTGAGCGTCCTTTAAAGCTCAATTTGTGTGTCATCCCCTGTGGGAAGACTTTCTCCCTCCTCAAATCATCAAATATGTACTGAGTTCAAATCCAGCCTCAGACACTTACTAGCTGGGTGACGCTGGGGAGATAACTTAAAGTGTGGTCTACCTGTACCTGCCTTATGGGACCAGAGGTGCATGACTGAATGAGATGATAATAGCTGCTATTTCTATGTTAGGTTTGCCAAGGGGCTTTACAAATGTAATCTCGTCTGAGCATTACAAGACACTCACTAGCTGTGTGACCTTGGGCAGGTCATTTTACCTTTCTTGGTCTCAGTTTCCCCATCTGTCAAATGAGAGGGTTGGGATCCATCTTGGGTTCCAGATCTATGATCCTATGACCAGATCCTCTGATCCTCTGAGGTAGGTACTATAGGAGTTATTCTTTCCATGTTACACAGGGGAAAACAGAAGCTAGAGAGGTTGATTACTTGTCTAAGGTCACACAGCTAGTAGTAGTAGTAATAATAATAGCAGCTAGCATTTATGTAGTGCTTTAAGGTTTACAAAATGCTTTACCAATATGACCTTGCTTTATTGTCACAACAACTCTGGGGAAGCTGCATGGAACCATCTCACTCCCTCATTTAGGGGGTGATGCTTGGCCCAAGGGGAGTGGATTTGGCATCAGGAAGGACTGGGTTTGAATCCTGCCTCTGAAACTCACTGTGTGACCCTGGGCAAATCACCCAATTTCTCTGAGACTCAGTTTCCTCTTCTGTAAAATGAGGCTAATAATACTGATGATGTTGACCTCATGGGGTTACTCTGAGGCTCAGATGACAAAAATGCATATATATATAAGAGCTTTGTTGGGGGCAGCGAGGTGGCACAGTGGATAGGACAGCTAGGTGGCGCCATAGTGCACAGAATGTTGGGCCTGAAGTCAGGAAGACTCATCTCCCTGAGTTCAAATCTGGCCTCAGATACTTACTAGATGTGTGACCCTGGACAAGTCCCCTAACCCTGTAAAATGAGCTGGAGAAGGAAATGGCAAACCACTCCAGTATCTCTGCCAAGAAAAGCCCAAAATGGGGCCACAAAGAGTTGGACACAACTGAAAATGACTGAACAAAAAGAGCTTTGCAAACTTTAACATGACGTAGAAATTTTAGTTATTATTATTAGGTTGCCTCTGTGAGTAGTTGTGTGATCAGGGCCTGGAGTGCAGAGAGTCTGGCTTTCATTCCTTCATGGGACCCTAGATTTAGAGCCAGAAGGGATCTCAGAGGCCCTTGATTCCAAATTCCTTATTTAAACAAGGAGAGGTTGAAGTGACTTGTCCAGGGTCACACAACCAGAAAGGGTCTGAGGTGGGATTTGAACCCAGTGTTCTTGACTCCAACTCAACACTAGCCGCCACAGCATACTGTCGCTTATTCATTCAACATACAACAAACAGTTAGTAAGCACCTACTATATGCCAGACACTGAGAGAGGGGCTAGAATTCCAATTATAAAACCAAAATACTTACTGTCCTCAAAGAGTTTACCTGTCCTTCCCCCTTCTCTTGTTGTTCAAGCCTTTCAGTTGTGCCCAGCTCTTTGTGACCCCATTTGGGGTTTTCTTGGCAGAGACACTGGAGTGGTTTTGCCATTTCCTTCTCCAGCTCATTTGACAGATGAGGAAACTGAGGCAAACAGGGTTCAGTGACTTGCCCAGGGTCACAGAGCTAGTAAGTGTCTGAGGCTGGATTTGAATCCAGGAAGATGAGTCTTCTGGACTCCAGGCCCAGAGCTCTGTCCCCTGTACCACCTATTTGCTTACAATATGACACAGATAATGCTAATTTATGGTTTTCTAAGTCAGTAAGTAACCTAGAGGGATCTATTTCTATTTACATTGGACAGCACTACTCTAGGTAGTTTTGAAATATAATAAATTACAAGGAATGTGCTGACTTGCATTGGTAGAGGGAGTTTTGTATAATAATGAAACCACAGGTCTAGTCCCTATCCCTTACTCGGTGTCTGGTACATTATTATTATTATTATTATTATTAATCATTATTATTTTGACCTAGATCTCTAGTTGTATAAGGAATTCCCTCTACAGATGAATACAGAACAAATCTATAAGGTCTTTAAAGTTGCCTGGGGCGCTGAGAATTCAAGTGCTTTGCCTTTGGTCACACAGCCAGCAGGTAGCAGAATGTGAACCTGAACCCAGGTCTCGCTGATTCCAAGGTTGGCCTTCTGTCCACTCCTTAGTAATTCCTTCGCTTTGCAAGCTTAATAAGTGCTTGATAAATTGAATGGAATTACAGACGACAGTTTTAGAGCTGGAAAGAATTTCAGAAGCCTTTGAGCCCCATCTCCTCATTTTCTACATGAGGACACTGAGGCCCAGATAGGGGAATGGCACTTGCTGTAGGTTACCCAGCTAGGAATTAGCCAAGTCAAGATTCGAACCCAGCTCTTTGAATGACAGCCTATTGTCTCTTCCTCCTGGGCCCCAGAAGAATTTGTGGCTGGGCTGGGCTGGGCTGAGGTGAGGAAGGTGAACACTCATGCCTGGATCCCATGGGGCAGCCCCGGCTCCTCTTGGCAGGAGGAGTCTCCTTGATGGCTGAGGACCTGCCCAGGAGGCATGATTAGAACCCAGTACCTTCCAGCAGTTTCCACTTCCACAGTGGGTCCCTCCCAAAGGTCTCCTTCCCCCTGTCTGGGGTATAAGGAAACACCTGCTGACCATTAGAGTCGGCCAACAGTAGAAGGAGCTGCCTTGGGAGGTAGGGCCAAATCATTTAATAAAGGTTTTCCTCATCTCCTCCCTCAGGTAACGGAGCCTTTCTTCGCTCCCTCACCTTCCCCCACCATCCAGCCAAATCAATGTCTTTATTTTGTATCTGCTTATACATAGGGCAGCTAGGTGGCGCCATAGTGCACAGAGCGCTAGGTCTGGATTCAGAAAGACTCATCTTTCTGAGTTCAAATCTTGCTTCAGACACTTATTGGCTATGTGACCCTGGGCAAATCACTTAACCCTGCTTACTTCAGTTTCCTTATCTGTCAAATGAGCTGGAGAAGGAAATGGCAAAACCACTCCAGTATCTCTGCCAAAAAAACCCCACCCAAATGGGGTCATGAAGGGTTGGACATGAGTGAAGAACAGATTTATATGTGTACAAGCCATCTCCCAACACAGAATATTAGCTTCTTGAAGGCAGTGGCTGTTCTGTTTTTGTTTTTCTATCTCTACCGTTTAGCAGAGTGCCTGGTACACACTAGGCACTTAATAAATGCTTATCGACTAACTGATAGTATCTAGTATAGTATTTCAAACATAAGGACTAGACTTATGATATAGGGAACTCCTGTATGAGGGGATTCCCTTTATTAGTGCAAGTCAATGCTGCTATCTCTATGTTTCTCAACACTTAGCACAATGTCCAGCACACAGTAGGTGCTTAATAAAGTCTAGTTTATTAGCATTTAGCTAACTGGTTACAATTTATAATCTTAGAAAGTTGCCTCTAGGCACTAGAGATTAAGTGATTAGCTGAGGGTCACAGAGCACAATTAGCACCAGAGGCCTCCTCTGTTCACTGTGTCTCTCCCCCCACACACACACACAGTAGGAGCTTATAAATGCTTTTGGTTGATTGCCCTTGAGATCTCTTCCAGCTCTGTATCTGTGATCTTATGGTCTTATAATTGGTTGGTAGTGGGCTCCCTGTAATAAAAAGGCACTGGACAGAAGCTGGATGATCTCTTGTCTGGGATGTCTCAGAGGAGAATCTGTGGTCAGTAAGGACCTGATGATTCTTCCTGCTCAGAGATCCTGGGCTTCTGAAACACGAGTATCTAGTGACCGGCGTTGCCCCAGCTTCCCTCCTCTTCGTTTGGAGCAGCTGCTGAGAGCACTCTCAGGGAAAGCCCCAGGTTAGAACAGGGCATAGGCAGATACAGCTTGGGCACCCAGGACAGCTCCATGTCAATATACAGGTTAGGTCTTGGCTGTCCTCTTAGATCACCAGCCCTCCCTGCTCCCCCTCGGAAGATCCACCAGGAAAAGAGGAATAACAAACCCCCAATTCAGAAGTGTTTGAACGTAACAGGCCCTTTGATGTGCCAAGTACGGGAGGGCCGACAGGGATGAGCAAGCGACGCTGTTGGAGATGCCCGGCCGGGCTCCTGACAGTGAGGAGGAAATAACAAATCCAAACAAAAAAGGAACTGAAAAACGGAACAGTCTTTGGGAGATAGCCCCTAACCTGTTCTTTATGCATAAAAACCACTTAATCAAATGACTAATTCATTTTGATTACAGTACATCTGAACCTCCTGAGGAAGTCGGCAAAGGATTTATAATATTTTAATGTAAGACAAGCCTTTCCGAAGGTATTATCTTGGGAGCTCAATTTAAGGCACCTATTCTAACTACGGCCACTAGCTGATGCTATTGGACATATAGACATAGAAGTATAGAAATTCTAGCATCTGCGGAGAATCAAGGAAGAGAGAGGGCCACTTAACACTCCTCCTGGGTCCATCTGAGGGGAAGCGGCAGGCGGGGGTTTGTTGGGCTTTTTTTAGGGAAACGGGAGGAAAGGAAGCGACGTCCGAGATGCTGTTTAAAAACATATATGCAGAGCTATGCGTGAACCCCTCCAAAATATCACGGAGACATAAGCCTCCCACCATCTGGGCCAGACTGTGTGCGTCTGTGTGGGTTTGAGCACGGGGTACTGACAGCCTCTTGTCAGTCTGACTTTGATCCCCGCGTCTTAAGTTTCTGATGCTGGATGGCTTTGCTGGGTCCTTGTCTTCTTTCTTTTCCTTGCTCTCGCCCTCCTCCCTTCTTTCCTTTCCCTTGCTCTCATCTTTCTTCTGTGCCTTCTTCTCTCACATCTCCTCTTTTTATTTTTATTTATGCTTTCCTCATTCTTTCTTTTTCCTTCCTTCTTTCTTTTCTCTTTCCTTCCTTTCATTTTTCTTTCTTTCCTTCCCTTTCACCTTTCTTTCCCCCTTCCTTTCTTTTTCATTCTTTCTCCTGTCTTTTTTCTTTCTTTCTCTTTCCTCTCTTTCTTTCTCTCTCTTTTCTTTCCTCTCTTCTTTCTTCCTCACTCTTCTTCTGTTCTCCCTCTCTTCACTTTTTCATTTTTCCTTTCTTTTCTCTATTTTTCTTTTTCTCTCCTTCCTTCCTCCTTCTCTTTCTCTCTCCCTTCTTTCCTTCCTCCTTTCCTTCCTCCCTCCCTTCTTTCCTCCCTTCCTTCCTCCCTCCCTCCTTTCCTTTCTATCTTCCCTCCCTCCCTCCCTTCTTCCCTCCTTCCCTTCTTTCCTTCCTTTCTTTCCTTCATTCCTTCTTTCTTTCTTTCCTTCCTTCCCATGGCCCTTCGATGATCACTTTGGAGAGGAAGAGGTCATCTCAAATGAGAATCACTGATATTAATCTAGATCTTGTGCTCCCAACCCCTCTTGTGCCCAATGCTTCCAAGATGTTGCACTGTGTCATCCTTCCTGGGCATAGGCACACTTTTCAGATATTAGTCTATTAGAAAAACTCCCTATTCCAATGCCCCAACTCTCTCTTTCTCCACTTCAATCCATCTTTCACAGTGCCACTGCAGTTATTTTCCTAAAGTGCAGCTCTCACTATGTCTTTCTCCCACTCGGTAAACTCCAGTGGGTTCCCTATTATCATCCAGGACCAAACAAAGAATCCCGCTTGGCATTTACATCTCTTCACTACGTGGCCCTTTCCTCCATCTTTGGTCTTTTTAGAGTCCACTGCCTCCACTCACTCCACGTTACAGCATCCTGGATTACTCGCTGTTCTTCACATCTAGTACTCCATCATCTCCCATCTCCATGACTCTGTACTGTCTGTATCCATACCTGGAATGCTCTCCCCCTTGCAATCTCTAAAAATACCTGGCTCCCTCTAAGACTCAACTCAAGATCAACTACTCCAGTGACCCCACCTGCCAGTACCTTTCCCTCTAAGGATCCCTTCCATCTACAAAGTTCTGATGTATAGGTTTATCTTCCTGATTAGAATGTAAGCTCCTTGAAGGCAGGGACCATTTTTGCTTTTTCCTTATATCACCATGCCTGGGACATTTTAAGTGTCTATTAAATGTGTATTGATTGTGTGATTAGGTTCCTGAACTTTCCTTAGGGATGATTAGAGAAGCTAATTCATGGTGAATATTTGACCAATATTTAATGTGTTACATACGTCTCCTAGGTAATGCATTTGCATTTCTGAGGACTTTTGATGATCTAACCCAGGGCTTCTTATACTTTTCCCACTAAGGACCCCTTTTCACCAGAGAAATTTTTATGTGACCTTGGGTATATAGGTATATAAAAATAGGTATACATAATCTTTTACTGTTGCCAGATTTTCCACGGCCCCCACATTCGGTTACATGACTCATAGTTTAAGAAGCTTTGATCTAGGGGCAGCTAGGTGGCATAGTGGATAGAGCACCGGCCCTGGAGTCAGGAGTACCTGAGTTCAAATCTGGCCTCAGACACTTAACACTTACTAGCTGTGTGACCCTGGGCAAGTCACTTAACCCCAATTGCCTCACTAATAAAAAAAAAAAGAAGCAGCTTTGATCTAATCCAAGAAATATTGGGTCACTGGGGGACTCATTTTGGTTCAAGGTGGGATAACAGTGAAGAGACAGCTTTAGAAGTAGCCCTGAGGTCCTGGGGGTAGACTGTGGGCCTCTGTGGTGATAGGAAGGAGTATTTGCTTTATTACGCAGTGCTCTCTCTGTCTCTCTCTGTCTCTCTCTTGTTCTCTCTGTCTTTCTCCTCTCTCCTTCCCTCCCTCTTTCTTACTCCCCTTCTCTTCTCCCTTTTCCCCCCTCCTTCCCTCTCCCTTTCTCTCTCTTCCTCTCTCTCTCCTCCCATCTGTTTCTCTCCCCTTTCTCCCTCCCTCCGCCTTTCTCTACCTCCCCATCTCTTCTCTCCCTTCCCTCTCGTCTGTCTTCCTCTTTCTGTCTCTGTCCATTTCCCCCTCTTTTCTCTCTTTCCCTCCTCCCCATCCCTCTCTCTCTTCCTTTCTGTTTCTCTCTCTTCCCTCCTCCTTTCCTTCTCCCTCCCTTCTCTCCACCCATCCTGCATCTGTGACTTAGCTATGCATTCCCCATGTTCTGGCAGCCAGCTGAGAGATGAATGGTCAGTGATGATGTGATTCTCCCTTTCTCTCTGTTTAGAGCCACGGGGACCAGAACTTCTGAAACGCCTCCTTCTTTGAGGCTGCAGATAGGCCCAAGATACAGTGTCATGCAGTGGAGAGAGTACTCAACTTGGAGTCAGGAAGACCTATGTTTGACCCTTACCAGCTGTGGACCATAGGCTTCTCTGAGCCTCAGTTTCCTTATCTGTAAAGTGATGGGCTACATATATACTGCCCTATGGTGCTGTGTGCTGGTAGGTACAGTGCTGACCATCCCAAGTTAGGCCTCACTGGTCCAAAATGTCTTCTTCCTAACCCATTCCCTAACCCATTTCCCTCTTTAGCAGCTCTTTTTTTTTTTTGGTGGGGCAATGAGGGTTAAGTGACTTGCCCAGGGTCACAAAGCTAGTGTCAAGTGTCTGTGGCAGGATTTGAACTCAGGTCTTCCTGACTCCAGGGCCAGTGCTTTATCCACTGCACCACCTAGCTGCCCCCACCCATTTCCTCTTATGCTTGTTGCTGTTGCTTCAACCTTGGTCTCCTCCCATTCTCTGTTCCCTGACCAAGAACTCTGGATGGTAAAGACAGATTTAGTTCCTCCTTCTGAAAGGGAGGTGACGATGATGGTGATAACGATGGCTAGCATTTATATAGCACTTTGAAATTTGTAAAATACTTTAAAAATATTATCTCATTTTATCCTCACAACAACCCTGGGTGCTGGGTGCTATTATTATCTCCATTTTATACATGAGGAAATGATTTGCCTAAGATCACATGGGTAGTTAAATGTCGAGGTAGGATTTGAACTCAGGTCCGCTGCCTCCTAAATCACTGCTCTCTCTATTGTACTTTACTGCTTTTCCAAAATGTAGAGTTTCGGGGCAGCTAGGTGGTACAGTGGATAGAGCACTGGCCACAGAGTCAGGAGAACCTGAGTTCAAATCTGACCTCAGACACTTAACACTTATTAGCTGTGTGACCCTGGGCAAGTCACTTAACCCCAATTGCCTCACCAAACTGCCCCCCCCAAAAAAAAAACCCAAACAAACAAAATGTAGAGTTTCCATTTTGGTTAAAATATTCCCACTTCCAACAAATGACTCTAGACCTATTATAACTTACATTTATACTGTGACTCTGGCACAGGTGTTTTTTTTTTTAATTTTCCTTCCCAATGTTTCCTCCTTGTCCATATAGATACTACCTCCAAACAGAACCTTCCTAGTCTATAGGGGCAGTTGCGCGTTATGGGCCCAACCTTCTCTCTCATTCAGTCACTGGAATAATAATGACAACCACTGCTGACACTGCTGACATAGCACTTGATGGCTTACAAAGGGATTTCCTCAAAACTACTCTATGGGATAACTACTGCAGTTATTCCCATTTCATAGCAAAGGAAACTGAGGCACAGGGATATTAAATGCTCAAAGTTACCCCATGGCAGAGCCTGGATTTGAACTCAGATTTCCAAACTTGTATTCCAGTGCCACATTGACCTCATTAGGTACAAGGTGTCCCCAAAGACCAATAATGCAGGTCCTCATTATCCCCAAACACTAGGGTTTTCATGAGGACTAAATGCATAACATACTGCTGGCTAACATATCCCATACAGAAGAACAGTTTGACAATTCTCAAATTAGCAGACTACTTATTTCTGCTCCTTTTGCAAAAGATAATAACGTCTCAGCTTAAGTAAGTATTTTGAGTTGCCGAGTCTTAACTCTAGATATGGGTTCCAGAAAGTGTTGGCTCCCTGCTGTGAAATTCAAACATAAATCTCATTTAACCAATGGGTACCCAATGGCTCAAAAGGAGGTGGTGCTTCTTAATTAGAATACGACAAATGATTAGCCTCGTCAATGAAAGCATAAAAGGACCCTAATGAATGGATTTGCTAATTGTTCTTCCCTATTTTGGACAGCAAGCTTCAGCTGTGGAAAACAGACAGACCCACGCACACCATAATAGCTGTTTATGTCTTGTAGCTATATATATATACACACATTACACAAAAGATACCACACACATATGAATGCATGCACACATGTGTGCGCACATACACACAGAAAGAGCTAATGAGCTAGATGCCATGCTGGTTGGGTGATCCCAATACTTGATCCCGGACACTCACTTCTAGTCCAATTCAAGAAATAACTCTTAAATGCCTATTATTGCCAAAGCATCATCTACCACAAAGACGGAAAAAGGCAGCAAGAAGCCAGACCCAGAATCTAGGTAACCTGATAGCCAGTGCTTGGAAAAATGATAATTCTTTTCAGGAAAGAAAGGAAAGAAAGAAAAAGAAAGAGGGAGGAAAGGAGAGAAAGACTGAGGGAGAGAAGGAAAGAAAGAATGAGAAAAAAGAGGTAGATTTAAAGGGGAGAGAAGAATAGGAAAAGAAGGAGATCGAGGAGAGAGCATGAGGGCAAGAGAAAGAGGAAAAGACAAAGAAGGAAGGAGAGGAGGAAGAGAAAAAGACAGGAGGAAGAGAAAGATTGAGGGTGAGGAAGATGAAGAGAGAGGAGTAGGAAAAGAGGGAGATGAAAAAAAGAGGGAGAGAGAGAGAAGAGAAAGATATGTGGGAGAGAAAAGAATGGAGCAGAAAAAGAGCGAGAAGAGAGAGAAAGAATGAGGGAAAGGACCAGAATGGGAGAGAAAAAGACATAGAGGAGAGGGATGAGAAAGAAAGAAATGAGAAGGATGGAGACAAAAGGAGGAAAGGAAGAAAGAAAAAGAAAAAGAAAGGAAAAGAAAAGAAGGAAGAAAGGAACTCAAGCCCACAGAAGGAGGAGGGAGAAAGACATAGAGGGAGGTGAAGAGAGAGAGAGAGAGAATATGAAAGAGAGAAAAAGAAGGGAAAAGAAAGGAAAACCCCAACTCACCATGTCAGTCCTCTCCCTGGCTCATCTCTTATCGCCAGGCCTTCGCTGGACCGGCCACCCTGATTTTAACTAATCACCCAGTTAACAAGTTAGCTCCCCTTAAGCTCAGGCCGGTACCCAGTGATTCGGAGAGCACAATAAAGAAATCAGCCCGTCACCGCTACAGAAGTCAGAATGAGGTTTAAATCAAATCATCCTCGACAACAATGACATTAATTATGCTTTTAACACGTTTTTTACTGCTCTGTTTTTTTTTGCTTCACGCCACATCTGTGTGAACAATATCAAAAAGATTTACGATTTTCTTTCGTAATTACAGACATACAGCCAGCTCACTTATCAAAATACTTGCTGAGCAATCAGCCCGTATAGCGTTCTCGGCAAAAGATCTGTGTTGACAGCAGCCATTCAAAACAAAAATGTTGAATCAGGGCTTCCAAAAAAAAAAAAAAAAAGAGCCTTCGACAAATAATTTGCCTGTCAAGAAACAGAAAAACAGGGGAGTGAGCGTTTGGGCGTTCTGGAGAATTCTAACAGAATATTATTTCCAAGGGAGAGAGCTGGGGCTGAGATGCTCAGAACACTGGCAACCGAGCTGACATTTGATTCTTGTATCTCCGGATAAAATTTAATGAGAACGAAAATATGTCTTCCTAATTCCCCTAAGAAATCATTAAAACATTTTGTTATTCTTAAATGTCTCGAAAATGAATTAGAGGCCCTGGAGGAGCCTTTTGTAGGGTACATCTCCATCAGTTACAGGCTGCTCATTCTCAGACTTGTTGACAGCTGGGGCCGACTTCCCCCTATCTTCTATTGAGGAGAGCTGGGAAATGAGGCAATCAAAACTCACATCAGGCTAGGAATGACCTTCCTTTTGAGTCGGAGGGGGTGGGGTGGGGGCGGCAGGAATACAGCAGGGCTGGATTATGGGACTTTTCTCTTAATCAAGGGAGTTCTTGGGTCTCCTGAGCCCATCAAGGGTGGCAGTGGCGACCCTGGGTAGCATCCAGAGCTATAGTCCTGTCTGGCTCTCCCCAACCCTTCCACTGGTATCCCAATTGGAGAGGAAGTATCTACTATGTACTGGGCTCTATGCTAGGTGCTGGGACGCAAAGAAGATGATGAAAAAACAGTCCTTGGATTGTTTTTAGAACTGGAAGGGACCCCAGAAGTCATCTGGTTAATTTCTTTTTTGTTTTGTTTTGTTATTGTTTGTCCTTTCTTATAGAAGAGGACCTAAGACATCAGGAGGGTGATGTCATGACTTGTAGTGAATGGAACTCAAGTGAGGCAGAGCTGTGCAAAATCATCTACCTCATTCTCTCCTCTAGAGTCATCGGAGCCCAGTGACAAGTCATAGGTCTTTTTTTTTTACAGATGGGGAAATGGAGGCCCAGGGAACTAAAGGAACTGGTTCCAAGTCACCCAGCAAATAAGTATCAGAAGTAGAATCTGAACCCAGGGTCCTTTGATTCCAGAATGCTGTCCCTCAGGAGTCAATATTCTATTGGGGGTGGTAGTGGGGGGGGGGATAGCACATATAAATAGATAAGTATATCTATGCTCCTTTGAAGGAAGCTAGGTGGATCAGTGGATAGAGTGCTGGTGCCTGGAGTCAGGAAGACTTGAGTTCAAATCCGGTCTCAGACACTCACTAGCTGTGTCACCCTGGGCAAGTCACTTCACCTCTGTTTGCCTTAATCTAGTAGAGAAGGAAATGGTAAACCACTCCAGTATCTTTCCCACGAAAACCCTATGGACGGGGCAGTTAGATGGCGCAGTGAATAGAGCACTGGCCCTGGAGTCAGGAGGACCTGAGTTCAAATCCGGCCTCAGACACTTAACACTTACTAGCTGTGTGACCCTGGGCAAGTCACATAACCCCAACTGCCTCACTAAAAAAACAAAAAAAACAAAACAAAAAAACCCCCAAACCCTATGGATGATATTGGTGTGCTATTGGGTATTGGGGTCACAAAGAATTGGACACAACTGGACAACAACAAGAAAGAGAGCATTAACAGCCATGGAGATCAGAGGAGACTTTCTGTAGAAGAATGCTAGGGACTTTAAAGTAGGTATGGGGTATATATAGCCTGTGCAAAGACAAGGAGGTCAGAGGCAGAGGGGCTGGACTTTGGAGAACAGCTCTCCAGTGAGAAAGAACCCTATTAATCCCAGAGACAGCCCATTCCACTGTGGGATAGATCTAATGATCAGAAGTTGTTCCTGACTTCAAAGCATAAATTACCCCCTCTTTAATTTCTTTTTCTTTTCTTTCTTTCTTTCTTTCTTTCTTTCTTTTTTTTTTTTTTCTGGTGAGGCAATTGGGGTTAAGTGACTTGCCCAGGGTCACACAGCTAGTAACTGTCAAGTGTCTGAGGCCGGATTTGAACTCAGATCCTCCTGAATCCAGGGCCAGGTGCTTCTATCCACTGCGCCACCTAGCTGCCCCTCCCCTCTTTAATTTAAAAAATTACTGCCTGGCTGGACCAAGCAGAATGAGCCAAATCCTCCTTTTCACACGACGGGCCTTGGAGTTACTTGAAAATGGTGATCAGGAGGCCCAGAGCCTTCTCTTCTCCAGAACAAACACTCCTGTTTCCTTTAACTTGTTCTCATGTGAAATGATCTTGAGACCCTTCACCGTTCTGATCACCTTCCTTTGGGGGGGGGCATCCTGTTTCTATTCCCCCCAAAAAAAGTACAAAAAAGAAAACGGTGATAATTCAGGGGCCCACTGGGATGCAAAAAGTTCTGTGCATCCTTTAAATGGAAAGTGTCCAAAATGAATTAGGGTTAAGAGCGTGCTTGGATCATATCTCGGGGGAGGGACTCACGCCTTGTGGGCAGGTGAAGTCATGTAAAACTTTCTGTTCCACAAGGAGGCTCATGAGCAGCAAGACTCCTTGGCCTTGTTAGGGCCAGAAGGGTCAGGTGCCCTGAGTCAGGGATAGTCCCCTGTCTTCCCAGAGAGGGTTCTCCTTTGGGCAGGCCTGGGAATTTCTTTCATAGAAGGAATTCCCAATGAGGAAATACTCCATGAATGCAAATCAGCACTCAGTGTGAGGCCTGGCAATGCTAAGACATTTGCCCAGGGGTCACCCAGCCTGTATTTGTCAGGGTCGGGTCTTTCTGGTGCCCGGGCTGGCTCTCTGCCCACCCAGATTCATCCCTAATTGTGCCCCCTGCCTTCAACTCAGCCACGTGATGCAGTCTCTTTGTAATATTAGCTTCAGAAAAGGCTCATAAGAAAGCAATCCATTGGGGGAGGGTGTGAGGCATCACTGGATGCATTTTAAAGCAGAATAGGAATGAATCTGGAAATCCTGGTTGGAATCCTGGTTCTTCCAATTATTAATCATGTGTCCTTGCAAGCCACTTCCTCTCTCTGGGCCTCAGTTTCCTCCAAATGAAGATGTTGAAGGAGACTATAATATCTAAGGCCCCTCCCAGCCCTGACATTCCCTGTTCTAAGGTCCCTCCCAGCCCTGACATTCCCTGTTCTAAGGTCCCTCCAAGCTCTGACATTCCCTGTTCTAAGGCCTCTCTGAACTCTGACATCCCCTGTTCTAAGGCCCCTCCCAGCTGTTACAGTCCATGTTCTAAGTCTTCTTCCATGTCTGACATTCCACATTCTAAGGCCTTCCCAGCACTAAAAGAGCTTCTTTGCTTTAAGGTCACTCCCAGCTTTAAAATTCTGCCTCAGTCTATTGGTGATTCACTGATGCTTTGATTACCTGTGTCCCAGGTCCCTTCCATTAGTCACACGTGGATTGGGGTGACATTCTTGCTCATGTGAGAGCATCATCCCACTAGGGTCTCATGGTCCTGGGACATCCCCAAGTCAGCACTTCTGCCCACTGATGCTGGAGAGTGGGGAGGAGGGAGGGGTGGTAGTGGATGCAGATAACAAAGATGCCTCAAATTTATTGAGTGTTTCAAAGGCTCCAGACACTTTCCTTACAAGGATTATGAAGGGTTGGGTAGTGCAGGGATTATCATCCTCCCTCTCTACTCTCCCCCTCCCCTCATTTTACAGGTAAGCAAACTGAGGTTCTCTAAAAAACAAAACGATTTTCTATTGGCCCTTTGACTAGTAAGTAGCTGAGCTGAAATTCAAAGCCAGGTCTTCAGTCTCCAAGTCTCAAGATCTGCCTGCTCCAATGTGCTGATTTTGCAGTGGTTTCTGGGGACAAGAGGTGGAGCCTTGATGCTGATAATCAGGGAAAGGGCTGCTGGGGAGCAGGAAGGGCCAGAGTGTGGATACCTTCCTTCGGACCCTATACCCCAGTCCATGATCACTATTCATCAGCAGAGAAGGCTGGAAGCTCCCTTTTTATGTATCTTAATCTCATCAGGCAAGGGGTCTTGGCAGGAAAATAGCCTTTCTCTAGGGGGGGTTTCTCACTTGGTCAGGGGGCCAAGGAACATCTAGACCAGGAGCTGCTGAAGAAATATGGGCAAGCTGCCAGCGGCCCAGCTAACATCTGATGAGCCAGAGGAAGAAGTGAAACGCCGCAGCAATCTGATGACAGAGAGCGCCCGCCCTGGCAACGTTCCCCGGAAAAGACGGGGAGCCCAGAAACCTCACCCTCTAGGACAGCAAGGCACCACTGGAGAATCCATCGTGGAGGTCAAACTTCCCAGGCTCCAGCTGCGAGGTAACCTCTGTCTGAAAGTCTTCACAATCCCTCCTCCTCATTAATTATTCAACTAAGTGGTCCCAGCCATTCTTACCTGGTGCTTCAATTAATTGCTTGTAGACACTCAGGAAGGCAGACTCAGCCTCCTGGCTTCTCTTACTAAGGGCAACCACCTTTGGGATCCGGGAAAAACAAAACAAAACAAACAAGACAAGAGAGAAAGAGAGAAAGAAAAGAGAGAGAAGATCACTGGTAACTATGGGGGTCAGTCTGGGGCCGAACTTTAGCTTTCTACATGCGAGCACCCCTGGGGACAGGACAAGGGTGAGTCTGGGACAAGCCCACTTGTCACATGAATTAATTACGTTCATTCTTACCAATATTTATTTTGTTTTAAAATTAGATTTTGGGTAGCTAGGTGGCACAGTGGATAAAGCACTGGCCCTGGATTCAGGAGTACCTGAGTTCAAATCCGGTCTCAGATACTTGACACTTACTAGCTGTGTGACCCTGGGCAAGTCACTTAACCCCAATTGCCCCACAAAAAAAAATTTTTAATTGATCGATTATTAATAATTAATTAGTAAAGTCTTTATATTAAGTACCTACTATGCTCTAGACACTGTCCCAGACACTGGATATGCTATGACAAACATGAAATCCATGCTGCACCCGAGGAACTGACAGGGTGGGCTGGGGGTAGGGACAATACATATCTACACAAGCAAATTGGCATAACACAATTCAAAGTAATCTTCAGAGGAAATGAAAGCTCATGACTGGGGGGAATCAAGGAAGGCTTCATGGAAGAGGTGGGGCCCAGGCTGTACTCAGAAGGAAGCCAAGGACGTTCAGAAACTGAGCTGAGGAGGGCACCCCAAGTACTGGGGGAGTTGGCTGAGGACCCTCTTTCTTTTTCTTTCTTTCTTTCTTTCTTGGGACAATGAGGATTAAGCGACTTAGGGTCACACAGCTACTAAATGTCAAGTGTCTGAAGCTGCATTTGAACTCAGGTCCTCCTAAATCCAGGGCCGGTGCTTTATCCACTGCGCCACCTAGCTGCCCCCTGAGGACCCTCTTTCAAGGTGTTCCAGATGCATGATGGGCTAAGAACACATCTGTTTTGTTTTCCAGGGGAACGTGTGAATGCATGTGTGTGCCCTCATGGGTACTTTGGCGGGAAGGGTTAAGTTGGAGAAAACTTCAGTTCCCCGCTTCTAAAACCTCTAAAATGAGCCCAGGGTAGTAGCTATGATGAAAGGCACAAAGTTAAAGGGGCTCTCAGAGCTCTGGGTATCACATGGCCTCTTCAGCAAGGGGTGAGCCATCAATGGCACTGAATGAGTGAAGGAAATCAAAACCTTAACGTTCTATGAGGCGACAGAGTGCCTTCATTCATTCAGAAATATCTATTGCATACCTACTGCCCGCAAGGCTGAGAAACCTTTCTTGTCTTCCCCCTTCCACCCCATTTTTACCCCACTCCAACACATACACAGACACACACACACACACGCACACAGACACACACAGACACACACACACACATACAATTTCCACTCCAACTCCAAACCTTGGAGAATGACACCAGCTGGGTCTCTGCCCAGCTCGGTTACTTCAACCGTGCCAAACAGGCTTTATGTGGCCCACACAATAGCAACAAGACAGTCTTGGCCTCAATGCCTCGTTGCCTGGTGATTCATTTGACCACGACTGGCAAATCCCACCCTGAGGAATTCCCAGGGATGGTCCACACTCTTAGGGTGTGTGACGATTTGGCTGCAGTTTCTCAGTTTGTGGATCTTGAGTTGATGGGGCCTTTGCAATAGTCTTATGATGGGGAGATGTGGGGTATGATGGGGTTTACTATGCCAGATGTGAAAATACATTTTCTCTCTACTCTAGAAATACTAAATTTTTTTTTAGGGCAATGAGGGTTAAGTGACTTGCCCAGGGTCACACAGCTAGTAAGTGTCAAGTGCCTGAGGCCAGATTTGAACTCAGGTCCTCCTGAATCCAGGGCCAGTGCTTTATCCACTGTGCCACCTAGCTGCCCCCTTCTCTCTACTCTAGAAAAATCTGGTATAAATATCATTTCTTAGCTGTGTGATCTTTCTTTCCTTCTACCTTCCCTTCTTCCTTTTTCTCCTTTCTTCCTTCATCTCCTTTGTCCCCTTCCTCTTTTCCTCTTTCTTTTCCCTTCCTCCCTTCTCTCCTTGCTGTTTTATTTCCTTTGTCCCCTCACCTTCTTTTCCTCTTTCCTCCCTCCCTCCCTTCACTTCTCTTTCCTTCCTTCTTACCTCTTTCCCCCTTCCTTCATTTCCTTTGTTCCTTCCCTTTCCTCCCTCCTTTCCCTCCCTCCCTTCCCTTCTCTCCTTCCTTCATTTCCTTTGTTCCCTTCCTCCATCCTCTTTCCTCCTTCCCTTTCTCCCTCCCCCACTCCCTCCACTTCTTCAGTCCATATGGAACTAAAATTGCCTTTAAGTTCTGCTTTTCTGAGTCATTCAAGACAATAATGTAACAACAGCTGACATTTCCCTCTCTTTACATATACTCTCTCATCTGATATTCACAACTACCCTGTGAAGTGGGTGCTCTTTTTGTTCTCATCTTCCACATGTGCAAACTTGGGGGCTCTGGGTCTAAGTGACTTGCTCAGGGCCACACAACTGGTCTGAAGTTGGGTTTGAACTCAGGTCCTCCTGACTCCAAGTCCAGTGCTCTAGCCACTAAAGCAGGTTGCCTCTCTACCAATAATAGCTCATATTTTTATAGCACTTAAAGGTTGGCAAAGCAACTTTGTAAACAGTATCTCCTTTAATTCTCACAAAACCCTGTGGGGTAGGTGCTATGTTATTCCCATTTGATGGAAGAGAAAACTGAGGCTCGGGTCATACAATTAGGATTTGAACTCAGGCAGGGTTCTCCCTGTGCTACCTCTAAACGCATCCAGGTTAACTTCTAGTCTACGCATGCTGCATTTGAATGGGATACAATTCCCCACATTTTCTTATTTAATTGGAATCCTGAATCCCCATTGGCCCTTCCCTTCACTGCCTTCAAACCGGAGTTAAATATATCCCTATAATACATTTCTGATAAGATCTTCTCCCTTTTCATCATTACCACAGGACTGTCGGGGTCTGCCTTCCATCCAGGAAGGATGGCTTCCTGAGGCTGCCTCTAATTGGCTCTTTACAAAAGCAGTATGATAAAGTGGATAATAATAATGGTGTTGATAATTCTTGTTTATGAACTGCTTTTATGATCACCAAGTACTTTGGGAATATTCTTTCACCTGAGCCTTTTCTTTCTTTCTTTCTTTCTTTTTTTTTTTTAGTGAGGCAATTGGGGTTAAGTGACTTGCCCAGGGTCACACAGCTAGTAAGTGTTAAGTGTCTGAGGCCGGATTTGAACTCAGGTACTCCTGACTCCAGGGTCGGTGCTCTATCCACTGTGCCACCTAGCTGCCCCGCTGAGCCTTTTCTAGTGTTGAGATTGTTCGACTTAGATCTGTGGGCTCTGAGCCTAAGCCATGCCTGAGCTTGAAACCCTTCTAGAGTATAGGTGATCAGCTGCTTCTTGAAGACCTCTCCTCATAGGGAACT
Source organism: Dromiciops gliroides (assembly GCF_019393635.1). Classification (NCBI taxonomy): domain Eukaryota; kingdom Metazoa; phylum Chordata; class Mammalia; order Microbiotheria; family Microbiotheriidae; genus Dromiciops; species Dromiciops gliroides. Next base: position 28,775,637 of record NC_057861.1, read on the forward strand.
CCCCACCTCCTGATAAGCACAACCCATTCCATTTTGGGACAGAGGGAGGGAACATCGCTCCCCACCCCCCCATTTTACAGAGGAGGAAACCGAGGCAGATAAAGGTTAAGTGACTTGCCCAGGGTCACCCAACCAGGAAGTGATCAAATTTGAACTCAGGTCTTCCTAACTCCATGCCTGGCGCTCTATTTTCCCGCTACCTGCCTCATTAAGAAATGCTGTCTTGTAATATCTTTTCTTAAAATCATTCACTGTGGGGCAGCTAGGTGGCACAGTGGATAGAGCACCAGCCCTGCATTCAGGAGAACCTGAGTTCAAATGTGACCTCAGACACTTACTAGCTGTGTGACCCTGGGCAAGTCACTTACCCCAATTCTCTCTCTCTCTCTCTCTCTCTCTCATGCACACACACAAATCATTCACCAATTTTAACAGTTGGAAAGGACCTCAGAGGTGATCTAGTCCCACTTACGTTCCCCCAAGAATCCCTTTTACAACATACTTGGCAAGTGGTCACACAGGGCTGGTTTGAAGGCCTCCAAGGATTGGGGAACCTGCTACTGCCCAGGGAAGTCTGTTCTGCTCTGGGAGGATTCTCATTTCTCCTGAGTATTTCCCCACATCCTGACAAAGTTAACCCCTTTGCAATTCCCACAAATAGCTCCCAGGTCTTCCCTCTGTGGGGGAAAAACCCAAGTCTTTTCTTTTCTTTTAAAAAATTTTTTTTCAAGTCTTTTCTACATGACAGCTCTAATATACCTGCTGCCTCTGCCTACTTCCCAAGTTTTAAATTTTGTCCTCCAGGTGAACTAGTCCTACCTTCTTCCCATGATGCCATGGGCTCAAGGTCTTTCAGCCTCCTGCTTTTCCTCCCTTGGATGCCTTCTTACTAATCAAAGAATCCTAGAAACCAGCCCAGAGCCAGAAGCACCCCAAGAGGTCATTTAGCTCAATTCCCTCATTTTCTGGGAGAGCATTGAAGGCCAGGAAAGTTAAACAACCTGCCTAAAGCCCCAAGGGGAGTCGGCATCAGAGATGGGATTGATGCCTTTCCAAAAGTGTGGTACCCAGAACAAGACTCCAGAGGGGTGTTGTCCAGAACTGAACTCCACTTGTGACTTCCACAGGGCAGAGTTCAGAAGTACTAAGGAGAAGCTAACAGCCTGGTCAACATAATTCAATTAGCTTGAGTAACAGAGATTCCTCCAAATGTCACTTCCCCTTGGACTTGAGGCATTTCTTCTTCTTCTTCTTCTTCTTCTTCTTCTTCTTCTTCTTCTTCTTCTTCTTCTGCTGCTGCTGCTGCTGCTGCTGCTGCTGCTGCTTTCTCACCCTTGAAATTCCCTCAGCACCTGTGTCCTCTTCACCCTGCAGCATCCCTCTGCCCTGTGTGGCCCTTTCTCCTATGATTGAATTCCTACAGGGACCTCTATTTTGAGAAAGGGCCTGATTGGCCATTTTTTTCCCTCTTGTGGCTCTGATTTCCAACTCTGACTCCACCATCATCCCTGACCTGCCCTGCCCTCCCCACCCTGCTGTCTTATTGGTACTGTGTTTGTCCCTGGCATTTAGGGCAGTGACTGGCACACAGTAGGCACTTAATTAATGCCCGTTGACTTCTTTCTGGCAATGACGTACAGGCCAGATAGCTCTTTTGGCTGGGATTATAAAGGTAAGTGGTACACATCTGACTATTGGACAAACATAGCAGAACATTGACATTCAAATGAATGGGACCCTTTCAGAGTAGTCGGCTTCAGAAGTTATTCATTTATTCCAAAGATGAATATTATATGAATATAAAATATTATATGAATATCAAAAAATTCCTTCTTCAAAACCCTTCTGGGAGCTCCTCATTTGG